>NC_134571.1:73581646-73881646 GCF_050947875.1 Dermacentor variabilis | reverse complement strand
ATAGTTCAGGTAGACGATCTATCTGTAGCATGTGTAAAAAGATAATCACTATATATAAGCGCACTCTATCTTACCTGGATGTGCACTCGAGGGAGTACACAGCCAGGTAACATAGAGTGCCCACACAGGTAACATAGTGCTCATATATATATATATATATATATATATATATATATATATATTAAGTAGATTATTTCCCAAACTGGAGGCGAAGCGGAGCATCTGAAAGACGCCTGCTATGAGAACCATCTTAAACACTCAATCAACTATATTTTATAGCCTAGCTGGCGCACAACTTTCATGAAATTCTTGCATATTAGGTTAAATACTGCAGATTTCTACATATGGCTTGCTACTGGAGAATAGCAGGTTGAAAAAGTAAGAAATACTTTATCTATTAAGAGAATGCATGGCATAAATCATTACATATACACCATCCTATTTCATGGCATGCTCGATTTTCCGCACAATATAGCCACAATTAGTGCCGGTCGGCATGTCTAGTGCGAGGGGTGCAAGCAGTGCCTTTTCCTTGAATCTGCCATTGACTAACATACAGTACAGATAGCTCTAACTGTACTATTCGCAAAAGATGCTTACTGCGCACATTCTGTTACCTACATGTGCACTCAAGTGCACATGTAGGTAACATATAAAGAGTGCATGCACCATATATAGATTAATGCTCTATGTTACCTACGTGTGCACTCAAGTGCACATGTAGGTAACATATAAAGAGTGCATGCATCATATATACATTAATGCTCTATGTTACCTACGTGTGCACTGAAGTGCACACCTAGGTAACATCCCGCCGTAAACACAAAGGGCACATACTACAATAATTATAATAAGGGTTGTTTTCTTGGGGCAAAGGAAAGGATAAGTCAAGATTTAGTACTTACAATGACTCTGCAGAGTGTATCAACGGCTGTCACAAAGTACAGATATATCTGCCTGTATTATATGTACAGACAGTTGTTATGTGCACTCTATGTCACCTACATGTGCACTCAAGTGTACACTCAGGTAACACATAGTACACACCCAGTTAACATCCTGCCGTAAACATAAAGGACACATCCTAGAGGCATAATAAAGGTCACTTCCTCGAGGTATACGTTAGGATGAGTAAACATGTGGTACACACAAAGTTGGCGTCCCGGAGGTCACACAAAGGACAAGGAATCATAAAGGTCACATAGGGTACAAGAAGGAAACATAAAGGAAACATAAAGGCAATGACCATTTTCATAGGGGCTAAACTCTCTTTTCTCGATCACTGGGCTGATCTGGAGCGTACTATCGTGTCGGGCTGTTGGGGTACACAAACAGCCATATCTCGGACGGCCGGTGTTGGGCAGATTGTTGAACTGTCACTGTGAAGCATATAATGTTGCCCAAACGACCATGATATGTATACTATGCGTGGTACTATACATAAGCGAGTGATGTCATTGCTTTCGCTCCAATCTTTTCGTTTATTATAGGCTGAAGATTGCTAAAAATAAACAAGGGGATCACTGCCTGCCCCTTTGCACGTAACGCGGTTACAGCTGCGAGCATCCATGAAAAATACCACACATCGCAGATAGAAAGGTGAACGAACCAGTGAATGATGGGTTCGTAATGACAGCCTGGTATAGATGGCTTTCCCGGCTAAATTACATGATCGTTCTAGCTGCAACTCCACAGAGAAGTTGAACTGCATAATAGAGTTCTTTGTATTTTATGCATGTATTCAGTAGTTCACTGTTTAGCTTAGGAAAAAAAAATACACACCTTAAAGCAACACACTCGTGGCGGAGATAACGGCATGCCCAGCGGTTTCGCTCAAGTGATAGATGGGGCCAACTTTCTTTCAGTTGAAAAAATTTAAATCCCTCGCACGACGACGTTACAGACGACGAGTACTTCTGATTTTATTCTGCATGAAATAGGCGGGGGGGGGGGGGGGAGGGGGTCGAGTACTGCATCTAAACGAGAAAATAAACAAAGTACGCGCAAAAATTCCCGCATTGCGCGAAATATTGGCGCTAGCAAGACAGCCTATTTGGTTTACAAGACTATCTTATGGACAAGGCATTGTCCTGAAACGTACCACAGAACGGAGATCGTTATAGAGTATGCCTATGTCGGTAAATGTTTTGGGTATGAACGAGGCAGCGCCGGGTCGTCATGTCAAGCTGCCTCGTTCCGCAGAATTAACTGCTCCATAGGAATAATATATGCTGATAATTTGCTGTGGAATTTAGCACATATCTTGAACAACCAGTCGAAAGTGAGTGCATATAGTGTTTAAAGCTGTAGCTAAAAGAACTGAAACCGTGTGACTTAAGACGCAATCTCTGCCGTGCAATCGGCAACCTCAAAAACACAAATCTATGTCGAGAGATCCTGTCGATTTGTCGATAGCGGTCAATACCTCTCGTGGATATGTGCAATGTTTAAAGAAATCAAGACTAACAGTTAACGAGAGGAGACGCACAGATGAATAAAAATCAATAAGCACGGGGTCATTATACGTGAGAATCACAGGGCGCAGTACGCGACGGAGCGATACAGATTCATTGATGGCTGCCGCTGGTATAATACTAGAATTTATTTATGATGTCGCAGAATTTCAGAGACAGGCGCGCAACTTTTACATATACCTGCATGCGTATGTACGCGCGTACGCATGCATTATACGTTTAAGTATATTGTCACGTGGTAGTGACGGTCAAGGACACAGTAGCAAAACTGTGAATTACGAAATTAACTCTTTAGTGGGCGAACCTGCGCCCACAAAAGCAAGTTACAGTAAAACACAACGACAGCGGCGAACGCACTTCGGGGATCGTCGAAAATCTGATCTGCGGGTCAAGCGCGTCGGCTTTTATACAAGAGCCATCGAAGTTTCCGGAGTAATCACTGGTGCCCGCGTGTCCTTGGCCGGTGAAAAGAGGTCACCGGTGAAAGATAAACAAGTACATGTGTCAATATATACAGACGACAACTTGAAGTGAATATTGTGTTGATGTTACCTATCGCTGTTTTTGTATACACATTCTGTTGAAATTCATGTTATACGAAACTGTCTCTGTTGACTGAGCGATGAGCGTATGTGAATGGGTGTTGATACTCTGTCAATCATTCGTGACTTTTTTATGAGCCTTCTAAAAAAAAAAAACAAATGTCCGTTCTTTCCCTCCTTTTTGTTCTTGTCTGAATAAACAATGAATCTCTTCGTTTTCTTCTAGAAGGCTGCCCCGAGCGCGTGACAGCACGCTTTTCTTTTTCAATGTGTGTTTGGCGAGCGCGCGACAGACCATACCCATACCACCTTCGCAACGCAGGGAACTCGGGGAAGGCCATGACGAACACTGACTCTGCGGCGTCGCGAAAGGGAGCAGCATCGGCGCCCGGCCTCGGACATGTCGCCAAAGTCGAACTCGGCGAGACGGCCGAGGTCAAGGTTCGCTGCCTGTCGCGTTTAAGAGAGCTCATCGCCGGTGAGTAGCTCCGGACCTATTTCACACCTGAAAGGTTTCTCTTGAATTGCTTTTAGAATGCCCGCTCAGTCTTGTCATACGCTCGGGTCCATTAAATTACATCGAAGTCCCTAGGCGTTGGCCACCGCTTATGCGCCGCTGGTGACAACCTCCTCAAGTCAACAGAGCTCCTTTACTGGCTTTGTATTATGCCTAAGTAGACCACCTATGGAGCGCTGTCATAGGGAAGAAGACCTCATGGCAACTCCTTGACCTTGGGAGCTTCTTGCATTGTGCACTATGCAAACGAAGCTGCAGAATTTATTTCCATCGTGTTTATAAGGCTGCTTTTGCATAGCATGCGCGAAGCGTGACAACTTAAGCAGAATACAGCGAAAATGTATGTTACCCTTGGTGTTCGAAGATGTGAATATCTCGGAAGGTCTCACTGACAGGACCCACACCATCCTACGGCCCTAGTAAAGCTACATACTTTAAAGCAAATTAGGTACGATGAGCATGCACTCAGGACCCTTGCCTATTGATTGTGGAAGGCTGTAGGGTCTCTTTTGTCTCTTGTGAAATCGCAGTAACAGTAGAAAGTGTCTTACTGCATTGTTCCTACTAATTTCTGTATTTTGATGCTGCTAAATATGCTGGTTACTCTTAGTTTTCTTTTTGTTATTTGTTTCTCTCGCTGACCTGACATGTCTTATTGCCCTGGGGACCAGTGGTTTTACTGCTTAGCTGGAATTTCTGCAGAACTATGTAGAGTCACGATACCAAAATGTGACGATTGCCAAAGAAGCCCTGATAATACACATGAATGACTGCTATCTGAGGCAAAGAATGTTCAGTACAGAAAATAAGAGGGCCGTTCTTTTTCAACTATTTACTAGAGAGGTTAAGGAATAGGAAATCCGAAGTTAGGGGACACAAACAACCTGGCGTACAAGAGTACACGAACAATAGAAACAATAGAACCATTAAATAATTTGGGTTCTGCGTGCGCGCGTTGCCACTGACGTTATCTTGATACGCTAAGCCCGCGTAAGTACCCGATTTCTAAAGCTTCTTTTTTTGTCATTTCGTGCAGGGGACAAGTCACTGCTTTGTCCAACGGACGACAGATTTCTGGTCAAGTTTCTGCGGGCCCGCAAGTACAGCGAGGAAGCGGCTTTCAAGAACATCCAGAAGTACTTCCGCGTTAAGCAAACGTCGGGAGACTTCTTCAAGAACCTCTCTCCGTACACGGTGCCTCTCGGCGCAGTGTTGCCTGACCATAGGCTCATGATGGTGTCCAAGAGGAAGGACCCCGAGGGAAGAAGAGTGGCCGTTATAAAGCTTGGTGAGACGTCTCTTCCTCCCCAAACTCGCTTGCAGAAGGCCCAGGGGCCGGGATAAATAATTCTATTGCAATAGTCCTTTTCGCGTTTGGTCAGTGGTCTGGGCAGCGCTACGCGTACATTATGATCGGCATCAGCAGTTCCTGAGCGGTGGGTGGTAAGAAAGAAATAGAAATGAGTGAAACGAACCACTGTACGTCATTACTGCGGCCCTGACCTGTATAATATTTAACGATACATTTCACTGGATGGGCTCCAAGTATTTTAATCCACTTAGATATGCGTATGGTCCTGCGCAGCGGGTCATTTTATTAATGACACAAAAGAAAAAAAAGAAATTAAAAGCGAACGAATGGGCATAGTAGGTCCGATCATCAGCGATAAAGAGACAGCAAAAACAGCGACTTGTTTATAGCGTTCAACGCTTATTCGCTGCATACAAGCAGTATGTCTGCGTTTCAAATCAGGTTGTAGAGAGAGAGAGAGAGAGAGAGAGAGAGAGAGAGAAGAGGTGAGAAAGGTAGGGAGGTTAACCAGAAGATAGATATCCATTTTGCTACCCTGCATAGGGGAAGGAGTAAGGGGAGACAGAAAGATCTTAAAAGCTGCAGACACATGAAAAGAGTGAGAGAGGGAAACGATTGGAAACGCACGCACGCACGCACGCACGCACGCACGCACGCACACACACACACACACACACACACACACACACACACACACACACACACACACACACACACACACACACACACACACACACACACACACACACACACACACACACACACACACACACACACACACACACACACACACACACACACACACACACACACACACACACACACGCGGGAACGCAGGAGAGTCACAGTCGTTCAAGCAGGTCGCTTGGCCGAAGAAATCTCAGTAGCGCCTTCATCGCCCTCTGGTGGGAAGGTCGCATCAGCCGGCACTCTAAGATTGTGTGCTCAGAAATCGGCCGGTCATCGAGGCGTGCTAACGCCGTCACGATCGAGCGACTGTCTCTGGAAGCTGTATAGCGAGTACAATAACAGAGGATATGTTCGATTGTTTCCTCGTTGCCGCAACTATCACAGGTAGCACTTCAAGTCATTCTGATGCGGCAAGCAAATGCATTCGTGAAAGACACTCCTACTTGTCTCGATTCGGGATAGTCCAGATGGAATGCGTAGTCGGGGGGATGCATTCGAGTATGTCAGTAAGCTGGTGTGTTCGACATGAATCGTGTGGCATCACGCGCTTGTATGCGAAGCTTTGCTGCTGCGTCAGTTCTTGATAGGGGGAGGAGTTCCTTCACGGCATCTTCGTGAGCCCTCCTAGCAGCCTCATTGGCGTTTTCCTTGCCCTAGGTGCCGCAGTGGCCTGGGAGCCACTGAAAAGTGATTTCATATCCTTTCTCTGCTAGCTGGTGATATAGTTGCCTTATTTCTAGCACAAGTTGGTCTTGTGGTCCACGAAGTAGAGCGGATAGCAAACAATGCAGAACTGCCTTCGAGTCGGTGAATATGCTCCATCTTCCAGGTAGGTCTTCGTGGATCACGTGAAGGTTGCAAATATCTGAGTAAGCAGTACAAGAGACCAGTTAGAAACTAAATAGCCTTTCTCATTACCCTTCATCTTTTGTGTGACCATCCTCACTGTGAGGCATAGAGGCAACTGCTTTACATTGCATTAGCACTGGTTGCGTATTGTGCACAGAACATATCGAAGTGCTTACTACGCCACTCGTCGGCGCACCGGGGCCTTTGAATTGAATGCACTGTTGCGTTATTGAGGTCAAGTGAGCCAGAGTGGTTTCCATTGGGCGCGTGACATTCTAATTGCGCAAGCATATGTTCCTTTTCTATCGTCGTTTTAACTCTCCTCCCCTTTCCCCTCAGCACGGTAGCCAATCAGATGCCCTTCCCGTTAAACCATTTAGATTTTTTTCACATTATATTTCCTCTCCATCGCATATCTTATCGGAACAGGGCCTTGCTATCACTTCTGATAGCAAGGCCCTGTCGGACGAGCACATATTTTGGTACCCCGTTATTTCCAGGTTCATGGAACACCGGCGTGTGCTCGGTAACCGACCTCATGAGGTCAGCGCTGGTGATGGCAGAGTGGGCACTGTTGGATGAAGAAACGCAGGTTCGGGGAGTCGTGTGCGTGTTCGACCTCAAGAATCTGCGCATAATGCACATGGCCCATTTCACGCCGGGATTCGTCAAGAAGACGGCTCACATTATGCAGGTATATAGAAGGCGAGTGCCGTGCGCAATTGCAGAAAACCGAATGGAAACGCTTTGAGCAACAGCAGTTTGTTGGAACCTGTAGGAAACCGTCCAAGCCCTGTAGGAGAGTTATCAGACGCTGTTGATGGTGCGACTGTCGTACGACAATGTGACGATTCTCAGACGCATATCTCGCACCTTTATCTTCGACAGTTTGAACGATACGATTAGCTCACATGCTGGTTTGTGCGAACAGTGTGCAGCAGCCGCATATACTCCTGCACGTCTACGTACTCGGTATCTCCACTAGACGAGAAGCTCTTGAATAAAGTATAATCAGATATACCACGACATGAGAATAGATCAGGCGTGCCAAGGAAATATGCAAACATCACAATGCTCTCGATTCCAGCGCTCATTTTCGCCCCTATTATTGCTCCACTAACTACGAAACTAGCGTTGACGTTTTTCTGCGTCACGTACGTTACACCGTTCGCACGACGTGCATGTAAGTGTGCCTCATTGCATTCAAAGTGCCTCGTTTTACACATATTAGTAAATTACTAGTGCACATCGGTGTTTCACCAAGTCGCCATGAAAGGAATTATACTGTGCCGAGAATCGGTGCCCAAGAGCGAATTGGGAACTTGAAACTTCCTTGTCATTTTCATTCCAGGATTGTTACCCGGTACGCATTAAAGCAATCTACGTGATCAATAATCCCCCTGCGTACGAAATTGTCTTCGCTGCTGTCAAACCTTTTCTGAAGTCGAAGCTTCTACAACGGGTGAGTTGTTAAACGCTCGCTGTAGCGTGATTTCTTCTTTTTTGCGCAACCAATTTTTTTTTTTCGTAGCAAGCACGTGTTGTGACATATATCAGTCACGTTTACTTTGGGAAAACCTGCAGGGTGGAGGCTGCTTCATAAAAAAAGAACGTTGAAACCAATCTATATGTTACACAAAGATAGGCCCATACACCAGTATGTCACATAATCTTACCCATAACCCACGCACACTCGTTCCTCGCGAAGAAAACTGCTCGTTTGAAGAGAAGGAAGATAACCAGACTTCAGTGATTCCTCTGGCTCGAAATTCATTTACTGCGACAGCAGCAGGATTTCACAGTGGATATCGTCACCTTGTCAAAGACTTCTATGCAATGCACACAACGTCATTATCCTTCGGCAGAGTATTGCCTGTTGTGGGCTCCAAAATACATGCGCAGACGCCGCAACTCTCGCAGTCTGTGCAGGCATGACAGAAAACACGGCACGACAGGAAATGGGGTGGACACGGAACAAGCGTCGCTATCAACAGTCTTTTTTGCCAAAACATCGTCATGAAATATATTCAGGGTGTTTCAGCGAACACCTTAAACACTTTTAAAACTTGCCTGCGGCAGGTAGCACAATTCTAGTCCATGAGCTGGTCTACTCGAAGAGGCGGACATTACTTGAACAAAATATCGGTATTGCATAACCGACTAATCAGAAAAAATGCACTTATTGCCTTTTTAAATAATTACCTCATGGCGCATATTGCAATTTACATATTCTAGCGAGTGAGACGTGAAATGAATTGTGTGGATGACACCATTTACGAAATATGCGCCGTCAAACTTATGGAAAAATTCCCTGTCGTTCCACTTACTAAGTAATGCTCCAGCTCTTCGAGTGGACCAGCTCATGGACTAGAATTGCCTTAGCTGCCAGAAGCAATTTAAAACAACAACAAAATTTGGTTAGTTTTCGTTGAAACACTCGATATACAAGTTACACGCGTGCGCAGATGCGTTAATGATAATAGAAAAAAAACTAATGACCTGGTAGCCGCATATCAAATAGCCAGACCTTTCAATTTTTCAGTTTCCAATAACGTAAATTGTTGGGCAAATTGCGCACGCGAACTGTGCGCCCTGCCCAAGGCAAAAAAAAAAAGAAGAAGTTCTGCATAAAATGTGAGATATTTTTGTATTATTTGTTTCTGACACGCTCGCCGACCGATAGCGCTCAAAAGCCGAGCGGAGGCTTCTATGAAGTGCCGTTCTTATGACTAAAGACAAGGTGGAGTTAGTCGAGCTTAAATTTTCAAGGCGTGTCAGCACTGTGGCACATTCCTATATCTAGCGTCGTCTGCTTTTCCACCTACTTTTGCCCGCGCGTTTAGACATACTAGAGATTCCATATATTTGATTACCGTCGAAATACTGTAAACAGCATTTGACAGTACGCAGTGAAATCTAAACAGCGGCGCTCCGCTACGGATTGTTTTATTTTATCGCACTGAAACCTTACAATTGCGCCGACTTTGTAATATACTTCCCTAGAACATGACTTCATAAACGAAAAGTGGGGAATCTCCCCATTGTACCTGCAATGCGTGCAAGAATATCAGGTAAACGTGGGACCTGGCACTACGCGCTACAATGTTTTGATGCCTTCTTAACTCTCTGCATTCTTTGCACATTCGGGTTTCATCGTCCCTGACCAATTACCACTGCTGATCCGTCCCGTACTTACCTTCATATTTTACCGCGAATGCCACATTCTAGTAAATGCCTGATTTAGTCACCCTGCTGCTGGATCACAGTATTATATGCTTCGCAGCGACTACCTAAGTTCTTCATAACGTCATCGACCGGCTTCCGTAATACGTTCTTCGAGCGCTTGACGACAAAAATGAATAGATTGGCCTACAGAGCGTGCGTCCGACCGAGCATGGCGCGCTGTGCACAAGCATTGAATTTATTACAGTGCAGAGACGGTCAGCACAACTTACAGTGCTGCAGTTCATCATTAGAGATAGGGCAGAGCGCGCAGACAAGCTGTGTTAAGTGTAAAGCAACCACGCAACAAAACCATCGCAAGCTATTCATGCATCGACGGCGTGGGCATGCATGCACACTGATAACTATGGCACACGATTCGAGTAGCGATACACTTTTTAAGCGTAGTTCTGACGGCCTGCGACGCTACACCTCCTTCCGCTCGATCTCGCGGCGCATGGTATACTAAAATAGACCAGTGCACTGGAGGCAAACTAGAAGATTTACGGGGTTTAAAAAGTCGAGCCGGGGAGGTCAACGAACTGCGTCAAGCAGCCTTCCTGTTGCGAGCGCGCGTGCAGTGCGGTGTTCCACAGGTGACGTCACGTGTTTTACAGGACGCCACTCGAGCTTCTCGGGGCGGATACTCGTACGTAGACATAGCGCTAAGCACGTAAAGATTTAAACTAAGGGAAAGTTGAAATAATAGCCTGGAGTGACTTCTCCAGGAGGAGCAGGCACGCGTGAGAGCAGCTGCGAAAAAAGACTGACTTCAAAACTCAACCTCACCGAGCGTGCGACGTCACTTTACCTCAAATTCACTCAAGAGGTTGAGGTCAACACTGCTGACCTTACTCACGGAATTTCTGCCACTCGGTGACCTCACCTCAACCTCAACTCACTTTGCGCGGTGTAGGTCAAATTGAGGTTTAGTTCGGCCTCCTGAAGTGGGAACCTCTTGATGTCGCCCACCTTTGATCGCGAGTTCAATGAAATCTCTCTGACTTCTAGCACACATTCTCGTCTCCCAATGTTCACTCATACAAATTTCGCAACATTAACGTTTTTGGGGGTGACGCAGAAGCGTCTCGTCACTGCGGACCGGTGGCTATTTACTCTGCTGCTGGACACGAGATCCCGGGTTCGACTCCCGGTCGCGGCGCACCTCATTCGATGGGGCGGAGTGCAAAAAAAAAACGCCCGTGAACTTAGATTTAGGAGCACCTTACATAAACCCTGCGAGTAGAAGGTAATCCATAGCCCAGAACTACGACGTGTGTCGTATCTCATAGCCCCCATGGTGCGCCAACACCGTCAGTTAGCAGTCTCATTGCTACGAAGAGCTCCAAGGAAACCTTGCTGTTTAAGGAAATGCAGAAGTACTGAGCTTAAAGATACGTTTTTGATGGACAGGGCGAGCTAAGCGAGAAAGTTAGTTTATACAGTCAACCAAATGTTGTAGTTATTTTTCTATTGTCACTGTAACTTTGTTGTTGCTCAATACGTTCACATGTATTTATCTGCTCATTCATTGCTATCGTCCCCTCAGTATGCTACGTGTACTTGTTTGTTACGCTGCACAATACTCTGGATTGATTTGCGCTTGTTTCTTCTTTCTGTAAGGTGAGTAGACCTCACGTGCTTACTCGAACCGTTCGCCTTGGCTTACCGCAACGCTCTTCGTACTATGAACTGAAATTCGGTAAAGAATTAGGAAAACAAGAACTGTGCAGAAACCATGGATGATGATTGCCATTGTAAGTGATCAGCCCCCTCCCCCCTCCCCACTCTATCCCCGCCCCTCCCGCCGCCCTCGCCCGAGTGCCCGTGCCCTGTTCCTTGGCGAATTTCCTCGCCTTCCCTCCCCCAAGTCCGACTTGACGTCGTACCACCGACCTACCACGAAAACGGCCGCAAGAGCCAGAGAAAGCTACTCGCTTTAAAACCAGTCAGCTACACAGAAGTCGGAACAGCTAATGCTGTACGGAATTATTAATGTTGCAGCACAATAAACTAGCTATATCCGGCACTCTTGATTCGCGTTCGTCAACAGTAAACGGTCGCAGTGTCAATCAACAAACTAAAGAAAGAAAAAAAAAACGTGAATACAGAATTGAATACTATTGGCAGCAACGCTACATAGTGTTATGAACATTTTCTTTGTCGGTGCCCACCAGTGTTGCCGAAGACTTTAGTCGGGAAAGACCTGCTGGTAATGCGCTGGCAAGAAATTGTCGAAATACATACATCAGGTTCAAATTTATTTATTTATTTATTTATTTATTTAAATAAATCAGGTTCAAAGATTATGAAGGTACTTTGCGGAGTTCCGCAGGGGAGTATATTAGGTCTCTTATTGTTTATGTTTTATATTAATGATGTGGTACGTAAAAAAATTTTAGTGCGGAGTATATTACATATGCCGATGACACCAGCATTTTATTTTCTGGTAATAACATACGTAACCTTAACCTTGTACCGTGTCAGTGCATAACCTGTACTGACACGGTAAAAAACTAGCATTATGGTCGTTAGTTAACGGTATGGAAATTATTGAGAGCAAATCAAAAGCTATTATTTTTAGGCCGAACAACAAATAAATCCCTCCATAATGTAGATATCGTTTTAAACGGTCGTAGCATTGAACTTATTGATCATTTTAAGTGCCTAGGGCTGGCGTACGTTTTCTGCAAGCATGTCCTGTGATAGCCATGTAAATCTCCCAATCCAAAAGATTGCTCGCATAAGAGGAATAGTCGATTGCTTCAAACAGCTTCTCTCGACACTGGTGAAATTACTTGTCTATAATTCTTTGTTTTAGTCTCACTCAACCTGCTGTGTACTAGTCTGTGGTAACGCGACGTTTTCTAACCTGCAAAGAATACATACATAAGGCAAAACATGTTCATTCGACATGCATATATAACCCTTTTTGGGGCACCTACTTATCAGTGCTCGTATCGTTAGAATCCACCATTTGTGCCATTATAGATTGAGTGTGCGATTTAAATTTGAAATTAAAGGAAACTTAGAGTTTTTGACAGCAATTTGTTGTTTAGAGAGAGAAAAAAATAAAAACAAGGTTATGAGACAAGCAGAGGCGGAATATGGATGAGTACGAACCGCGCACTTAAAACTCGGGAATGCTGCGCGTGTTCTATACGCTGCCATATCTTCTCAGTCACTGTGAATCTATTAATTTCGATTTGTTTTCTTGTGCTTCAAGCAAACTTTGCTTGAAACCTGTAAACGCGAGAGTATAATTTATTGGTATAATTACTTTCTGCATTGTGATTATATTTGCCATCTTGTTACTTTAACGATGTGACCTTTAGTTATTTGTTTATTTTGATTTAATGTATAATTATTTGTGTGCTGCTGTGAACCCTTGTAATGGGTGCAGCGGGCTCGCCAAGCTGCCGAATGGCACCCTTCATTCGCAGCTCCTGTCTGTTTGTGAAATAAACAAAATAAAGTTGATTGATTGATTGATTAATTGATTGATTGATAGGCCAATAAGTAATTAACCGACCATTA
Source organism: Dermacentor variabilis (assembly GCF_050947875.1). NCBI lineage: Eukaryota > Metazoa > Arthropoda > Arachnida > Ixodida > Ixodidae > Dermacentor > Dermacentor variabilis. The sequence goes on along the minus strand of NC_134571.1, from coordinate 73,868,503 downwards.
ATTAATTAATTCATTCATTCATTGAAAGAACTACTGATGCTTTATGTTGCAAGTGGCTTGGATCAGTGACAAAATTTGTCCATATATTGAGTGTTTCGTTTCTATTCTACACCGATGGAGCAGAACTATTTTTCCGACTTGAATTTTGTTCGCACGTGTCATCTGGTGCATTACCGATGAGTAGAAACCACATAATGTCTAAGACGTCGTGCCGGCGATATGGATGTTTATGTTATGGTTAGAAGCAAGACAGACTTCTAAGTCGATCACAAACAAGTTATTTTAAGAAAAATAAATATCGCCTGATTTTATTTCAGATCTACTTTGTGGGCGGAGACCTGCAAAAGCTTCACGGTGTACTTCCAGCTGACGTCATACCCGTGGAATATGGCGGCACGCACGAAGACTTCGACTACTACAGGCTAGAAAAGGACGTGAAGAGCTCTCACAGCTATTTCGAGCACATCAGCCGATTCGGTTACCGCACAGACAGCCTGAAGTAGCCATTGAACTGAGTCATAAGCAATACGAGTTGTTTGTTATGAAGGCATCACGTTCCTTGTGGTCAAGGCTCGTTAAAATGAGCTTGCTTAGCTTAATATCTCCAGTAGCGTAAGCGACATTAGCTCACGTTATACGCGGTGATACGTTTTAAGTTTTCCAGAATCTTTAAATCTCGGCAGTCGCAGATGGAACAATTCTAGTCCTTGGATTGCATTATTCCGAGAGGCGGGCATTACTTGCTCGAAAAATCGAAACACATATTCAACTAATTAGAAAAAATTCACCAATCAACTTCTTAAATTACTTTACAGACGTGTTACGATTTACTAATTGTAGCCTGTACGTTTGCAAGGCGCATTCACTCGGAATGAATTTACAGAATGACACCAGTTTAGAGATACGCCCCATCAAGCTCGGCGTAGAAATGCACCGTTGTTCAACTTAAATTTTTAACAAAACGATCATTTATGCATTGAAGTACGAAAGTAACTGGAACGCCCACGTATTTCGTCCGACACTTCGAAAACTGGTGTCAACCAGGTGATTCATTTCGGCTGAATACTTTAACTACCTCACCGGCTACAATTCATAAATTGCGATATGTTCGGTGAAGTAGATAAATACGTAGTTAGTGAATTTTCGTTAATGAGTTGAACATATGTGCTTCCATTTCTCGTGCTAGTAATGCGCGCCTCTTCGCATAATCCAGCTCAAGGATAAGAATTATGTTACCTACCGCAGGCCATTTTGAAAATTGCCGGAATCTTAAATATGACCACCCCGCACGTGGATTGCAATACAGCGACCTTTTTGGGTGCAATAGCGCAATGAAGGCTTGTCTTTGCTGTGTCCTTTTCATTTGCTTATTTGCCAATACTTTCCTCAGTAAAACCTAAGTAAAAGTATTTTTCCTAAGTAAAATATTTAAATTTTCTTTCTTTATAATCTTTGTGTTTTCCTGCGTAAAATGGTAGCGCTACTTGTTGCGCCGACTGGAGTAGCCAACTTTCTGTCTATGCCGACTGTAACTGTAGTGTTCTATAGACATAATATTACATCACAGTATTCATACGTGGTCGTAAGGCATTGTCATATATATCCCCCACAGCAGGGGCGTAGCCGGGGAGTGGGGGGGGGCTTATGGGGCTTAAGCCCTCCCCCCTCTTCCCCCGCGGTAATATTTTCGTGCTGTCCCGCACCGCCGATCCAAACAGCCCTCGGCGCCGGAAATCATTCTGAATTTTGTCTAGGATGTCTTTTTCCGAACAGTGTGAACAGTGTGAACAGCGCGAACAGTGTGAACTCGGGCTGGATTTTGTGGCAACGGCCATGCACCTGGAGTCACATAACGCAAGGAGGCCCATCCGAGCACAAAGCTTCAAGGGCGCTTTGATGGCGAGCGGACTCGTCGCGGCCTCTCGCGAAGGCTTCGGCATCTACAGAGCGCATGAATTTCAATTCCGAAATTTTATGGGTATCAAGTTCTCATAAACTTTTGATGCGAAAGGTGCATTGAAATTTACAAAGTCTTGCTTTAGATCTTTAATTCCAGAACTTTGTGCGTTTAATGTTGTTATAAACATTTGACGTCAAAGGCGCGTTGACTTTTCTAAAGTCTTACATCGAAACATACAACGAAACAACCGAAATGAACACACTATCAGAGAAGTTCACAAAGGACGCAGCGAGGTCCGATGAGACGAAGCGTTGTGGTGATTCATCTGTGCCCTCATTTCACAGAAAAGAATGTGAATTTTTTTTTTCACCTGCACCAGAGCATCCACGTCAGACACTAAAGCCAGCAAAGGTGTCTACGTTTCTATTTTTTTTCTACTTTGAATTTTATTCGCGAGAATACATTAAGACTCTTCAATTTTCTTGGTCTCGCTACCCGCGGGCTGCAGAGCAAGCTATAGAGCGCATGCGTTTTTCTCGTGTTGCCCCGACCACCGCGCGGCGCATTTCGGTGCGCGTTCGTTTTTCTCTGGCCGAGTGCATTTCGGCCTGACAGAGTTTTGAATGCTTTCTGGCTAGCAGACGAGAAAAAGAAACAATGGTCGCTCGCCCCCATCATTGTGGGGACTCGACGGATTGCAACCCGTTCGCTGGAGCGCAACCTCTCCGGAAAGTCTTGTCTCGCCGGTGTAGGATGCCGAGCAGTATGCGTATGGTTCTCTGTGGACCAAGCGTCTCACGGTTTCTTCGATGTTCCTTCGGTAGCCACATTCAGTGCTCAAAGTAGGCATTCGATTGTGGCCAACATGCTTTCCTTTGCGTTCTTTTTTTCTTCATTTTGGTGCCCCTCCCCATATAAAAAAAAATAAAAAAATCATTTGCTGCGCAGCGAATCGTCGCATGGTGAAAGTTCGATTTTGTTACTTATTCTTTGGCGGAAAGGAAAGTAATGGGCCACGGGACGCTTCACTTGCCGGATACTCTTATTATGTTATTGCGATAGCAATTATATGGACACTCCAGGCCCACTCGTGCCGTCGCCGTCGCCCTCATATTCCGTATAAAGTCCAAGGGCGACAACATCGTGACCACGCGCCGCATGCTGTATGTGCGGGTGAAAGCGTAGGGGGAGAGGGTGGCATGTGTGAGCCGACGATGGTGGCTGTGCGCGAGGAAGAAAAGTGGGGAGGAAGCACGCCGCCTTCCGTAGCGCGCGATACATCAAGGGCAGTGGAGGGAGGCGGGGGGCTTGGGATTCTGTGATCTGTGACTGCGCAACATATTTGTTTGCCCTGTTTGACGCATTATATACAGTAACCTTTTCTTAGCATATTTATTGGAGACTTTTACGTATATTTAAATATGTTGTGGCGATGTTTTGTGTATACGTGCAGTGAACTTTGTTTTCAGTAACGATTGTTTGCCCTTTACCAAGCTGTATCTTCGCATTTGTATATTATATTATGTCTTCGCATTTATATTGTACAAGAGCGAGTCAAATGAAAGTGAGCCAACCCACTCCGCGCAATAATGGTTCGATCCTTTATCTGCGAGGCATGCGCGTAGCACACGGACATCTCTGATTTACCGAAGTGTACGGTGGTGTGAGGATAAATGTTCTTTAATGCGCTCATACACTGGGATGAACATGGTTGCGTGACATTATGAATGCTGCAAAAGTTGAACACCCTGGTGTCGTGAGGTTTTTGACAGCTGAAGGTGGTTTCCCAAAAAGAAATTAGTCACCGCATGGCTGCCGTGTACGGCGAACATTGCGTATCATTGGCCACTGTGAAGCGTTGGAGCAAACGGTTCAACGAAGGACGTGAAAGTTGCAAAGGCCATCCAAGACCGGGTCAAAGCCATCGTGCAATCACGCCCGACACAATTGCAAAGGTACATGAGCTGATTAGACAAGAACGGAGGATAAGTTTCGATGAGCTGGCAGGGCGCGTGAACATCAGTCATGGTTCGGTTCACACCATAAATCATGAACATCTCGGTTATCGGCACTTTTGTGCGCAATGGCATGCCCAAGATTTTGAACCGCGGCCAGAAGACGGAGAGGTTCGGCGCTACCTTGAGTCATCTGATTCGGTATCACAATGAGGGTGACGACTTCTTGTCTGCAATTGTGACCGGGGACGAATCATGGTGTCACTACTACAAGCCTGACACATGACGGCAAAGCTTAAAGTAGAAACATTCGGACTCACCACCACCAAAGAATGCAAATAAGGCCGTCATTTTCTCCGGAAAGGTGCTGTTGACTTCTTTTTTTCGATCATCAGGGGCCATTGCTGATCGAATTTGCTAAACCTGGAGAGACTATCAATCGTTTCCGATATTGTGAAATGCTCGATCGGCTGTATGTCTCAATCAAGAACCAACGACGTGGAAAATTGACAAATGGGGTCATCTTGCTCCACGACAACGCCCGTTCCCACGTCACTGATGTGGTTAATACAAAAGTGGCAAAGTTCAAGTGGGAAACGCTGCAACATCCGCCATACAGCCCAGACCTCTCACCCTGCGACTTCCACATTTTGGGCCATTGAAAAAACAGCTGAAGGGAACCAGATTCATATCGGACGATGACGTGAAAGTGTCAGTTAAACTTTTAGAAGCAGCAACCCAAGGAGTTTTATGAGACGGGAATCACGCGAATCGCTGTGACAAATGTCTAAACTCACATGGAGACTACTTTTAAATAACGTACCCCGTTTGTCATATATTCGCATTTGCTCACTTTCATTTGACTCGCCCTTGTATATTTTGCAGAACACCTGCTTTTTATATATGCTCCCTGTTCCGACTATAATTTTGGTGCAAGTACATTACACAACCGGTGATAGCTGCTCCTGCGCAATACACTGGAACAAAAGAGAGCGTCATTGGGATTTTTCCCTTGCCGTTGCATGTGTACAAAAATGTAAACAAGTTTCTTGAATGACAAAGCTTCGCTAAAATATTTGTCCTCAACTTGTTCATTTCATGGCCTTTACATTTTTCATATCAGCGGCATGCACTGCTTTGCTGGTTTCGAACTGATACAGTTGTAAAATTCATGTGATATTTTCTTTACTTATTCAATAGACAAAAAACAAGGAAGCATTGATATCAGTTTTTCGAATAAAAACAGGAACAGCGCCACACAGGACGAGCAAGTAAACAGGACAGAGCGCTGACTAGCAACCAAATGCTTTATTTGGAGAAGCGGCATATAAAGACATCATGAATGTGACAAAGAACATAAGAAGGAGGATAACAAGAATAACCGTCAGTCAAGAAGATAATCAAGTTCTTTTGTTGAGAGCGTCAGGGACGCAGAACTGACGCACGCGTCGCCACTTTTGAACATGCAAAATGCTTCAATGATTTCCCGCGCACGCTTTTCACTATATCTGCCAATTATTTCGCAATTCTTAAAGATCGGGATGCAACCACACGTGTTACAGATGACTGTGCGGGTTTCCTTTTAGTGAAGAGGCATACTCGCGCAGGCGATCATTAATGCACCTCCCCGTTTGCCCGATATAGGAATGTTTACGATCAAGCGGCATTTTATAGACGACCTGCGTTTTACAGTCAATAAAGCCGCGAACATGATTCTTATAGCAGCGTTTGCGCACGACAGTATCCTCCCTATTAACTATTTTGCACAACCCGCTCAGTTTATTAAGGGCATTGCACACCACCCTCACTCCTGCCTTGGCCGCAATCTTCAAAGGAATGACGGCAAGCCTAGATCTCGAAGGCGATGACTGCATAGTTTGCTTCCCGGCGTTCTTTAACTCTTTTACAAGGCCACCAGTAACACCACACAACACGCTGGTCGGGTAGCCTGTTGATGTTAGTCTATTGACTTGCGCTGAAAAGCTCTGTTCAACAGTGCTCGCACGAGCGCTTCAGAGCAGCTCGCAAACATGCTTTAGCGATGCCTCCTTACGCTCTCAACAAAAAAACTTGATTATCTTCTTCACTGACGGTTATACTTCTGATCGTCCTTTTTATGTTCTTTGTCACATTCATGATGTCTTTATATGCTGCTTCTGCAAATAAAGCATTTGGTTGCTAGTCAGCGCTCTGTCCTGCTTGCTCGCTCGTCCTGTGTTGCGCTGTTCCTGTTTTTTAGATGAACCAACCAGCCCCATTGAACACACTGATGTCAGTTACTTCGGGCGCAGGTTTCGGGACATACGAGTATATTCTTTTATGAAAAAATACACATTTTATTTGTCTTGACAGTGCGTAGCGTTCAAGAATTCGTTTGCAGCATTTGTGGCAATGGCACTGCAGTTATTATTCACCTGCTTGATCCCTTGACAAATTGTATAAGCCCGAGTTGCAACGTGAGTCCCCCTCCGAACAAAATTTCTGGCTACGCCACTGCGCCACAGGACTCCATGTGTACCTACCGAGCGGGTCGTGTCACCCGTTACAGGTGGACGGACAGACAGACAGATTTTCGAGGGAAGTAGCCCTATAACGCTTACGTACTAACTGTACTACTACATGTTAATACGAGCATGCGGTGGTCGCCCCTAAAGAATGCCTGGGGTTCAAAGCACACTTCTAAATTTTCGAGGCTCCAGGGACATTCCTTGTTCGGCCACTCTTAGCACTCGGAATTAAATCATGGCGGCACCACTGCGAAGGCATGCACGCCGTAGTCGCGCCGCATTGCTGCAAAATGGTGTACACGGCAGGTTCCTAATCAACGGAAGTATACTGCTCAAGCCCACGACGCTGAGTTTGAGAATCGGTGGCAAAGTGGTTGCATTTTCAGTCGACCCTATGAGCAGCGCGACTGGGCGAACCCAAGGCACTAACTATCCCGACATTTTTTCCTGGTTGTTTTGTAGAATAAGGAAATATGGCTGGCTGTCTGGTCGTCGCTCCGTAGACTACATTATTTCTCCACCGTCACCCACCCGGCAGCAACCCGTCTCTACAGATCGGCATCTATAGCCGGTATCTAGAGCTTGAACTTCTTTTCGACTTCCTGTAAAGGGACGCTAGCCGTAATCACGCTGATCGCTGGGTCACAATGCCCATTAAACTACCATAGATTCAATAAGTACCCGATCATCGAAGGAAAGAGATTGAAATACATTAAAAGAAGTAAATTGGAACAAGTTTTGAAGAGAACGGCTTCTGCAATCGGATAAATACGGGGATATGCGTGGTAAGTATATACATGTGGAACGTTTGGTAATGCACTGCTGCGCTTGATGTCTGCAGTACTCTATGGGGTAGGAGTCAACCAGCAGGCACGCTGGAAAGCCATGTTGCGTGCTGAAATCAAGAATTGGATGGGAACGCATCTGGCCGGGAATATACGTGACAACAGTTAAAAGCGGACACCAACCACGAAAGTTTATAAATGTGAAAGAGGTTTCGGCTCTCGCACGGGAGTCTTGTTCATAATTTTGAACAAGGCTCCTGTATGAACTTTCTTGGTGGGTGTACGCTTTTAACTGTTCTCATGCTGAGTGTTGCACCGTAAAGCAGCCGCTTTACACGACGGTGCGAAGGTGAATGAAGCGGCGCAATGCGATAACAGCTTTCTGCCGGGAGCCGTTTCGTTTGGCGCCGCTCGTTGCATAATACTAGCGATACGAATAATCAATGTAAAGAGTAGCTCTGCGATACTCGAGTGATTTTCCATGCAGTTTTCCTTCTCCCTGCACAGTGTTGTCCTTATAATTTCAGAAACGCGGTTATGTAACAACGAAAAGAACAGTTAGTTTTTGCCAAACGGAAGGCGATGCTTTGCTTTCTTTTGTCTGCGTTCAAAGCCGCTTATCTTTTCCCTCTTTATGCAACAACATGGCGCAACGACTTTGGATTGTGCCACGTGACTTTGGATTGTGCCGCAGACGACAAGATCCCGGTCAGCTACCTCCAAGCGCGGAAGCACCACGAGGAAGTGCCGCGAGGAGCGTCCAGAAATACCCTCGCGGAAAGCAAAAGCTCACAGCGGTGGACCGAGTCTCTCTGCAGTGGCATTGTTACTTTGGCCTAACACGCGGAAGTCCGGAAGCGGTGCTGGTCGTTTCACCGACAAGCTGACCTGTTCAAAGCTGAAAAATACAAGCATTGGCGGTAATGCGAAAAATGCACTGTACAACGCACACCGAAAAGCAATCGTTCTTCGCCGTCACTGCTTCCCAGCGTTATTCGTTCTGGACTCTAAACTCGCTTGGGTGTGTCTGCAGTTGTCGTTGTCTGGTAACGCTTTCAATAGATGAGTGTTCGACCCGGTACATGCCCACTGACAGCTGTTCGTGAGTTGAGTGCAAGTGTACATAACCGTAAACATCCCCACATGCGCTTTAGTATAGGCGGCGACTTAAGGGCTCGTTGCGAGCTCCTCCCAGGTCTTCATACTCCGAAATATAGTTGCCGATAGACACCGATATTGAAAGAAGTTTGCCTCCACCGTGACGTTACGCAAATAAGCGAACGCAACTGGGCTATGCGAATTCCCTTCGAGATATAGTATTTGCCACAGTATTCTTAGGTTGTCACCGCCTATATAGTTCGCATATGTTTAACGGTCGAGTATTACGCGTGTGCTTGCATCAATGCGTGAACTTGATTGATTTACCAGGCCTAACATACCAAAGAAACAGTGAGATATATTGAACGGCTGCTGGATAAGTTTGACCGCCTGGAGTGATGTTTACGCACGCCCAAGCCTGAGTGCACAATATATTTTGGATCCTGCCGCCCATGAACTGCTGCCGCTGCGTCCGGGGATCGAACCCGCTACTTAACCGTGCTTAGCCGCAGAATGCCATAGCTACTTGAACTATCACGGCGTGCCGGTGGGCACGCGCTTTGTAACTGTTAAGCGCCGACGAAGACAGAAAGGACGCCCAAGCATGAATTATCAGTTCGCGTCGCACAACCCACCTAATTTTGTCAGAATCGTCATTATAGCGCACTGCTGAAAACACTGTTGAGGTAAACGAAGTGAACCAACGAAGCGGGAGATGATGATTCACAAGTCTTGTTGCCATAGAGTTTGCGCAAGCTATTGATGTAATTGCGTCGTACTTTGGGCAAAACCGAGAAATCGTGTAGTTTGCGTATTAGTGTATCGCGTAATATGCAGCGGAAATTCCGAGCGACAGATCGACTTGAAGAACTGGTGATCGACGTGAAGAATATTGACGTAAAGGTTGTAGAAAGCAGGACGTTATTAGTTAAATAAAATACATTATAACCTGCAAACGCCACTCACCGGACACAAGTTGATTTCAACATATAGCTGCGCAGACATGTATTTTTATTACAAATCATTCTTATCTTTTCCACAAGAAAACAAAATCTGCACAGCAGCAACAAGCGTGTCCGGTGAGCGCGAGCTGCAAACAGGTCCTGAAACCACTGCGCAGAGGCAACGGACTCTAGCATGAATGAATGAATGAATGAATGAATGAATTATGGGGTTTTATGTGCCGAAACCACGACTTGATTATGAGGAACGCCGTAGCGGGGCACCCCGGATCAATGTTGACCACCAAGCGATCTTTAACGTGCCCTCGATGCACGGAACACGTTTTCTTTTGTAATATATATATATATATATATATATATATATATAAGTATATATATATAAAGTAAAGTACGTTCGCTGCCAAATTTTTCAATATTCGAACGCGAAGCTCGAGCTATGGGAGGCTATGAAAATTGGCAAATTTTGCTTAGAAAAGAATCATTTTTCGAACAAACTAAGGCATGTATTAGAGTGCCAGTGACTATATATATTTCACGAATTTGACTTTTCTTGCCAAGATTGCGTATCCGAAATGCACGATTTTTTTTTTACAGTGCACGCGGTGATTTTCTAAAGATGTTTACATTGTCTATCGGAAGAGTGAATACAGGCCTATGCTCACCAAGAAATACCGACAGACATGATGGGCGAGTGGCTTTGCGCACGCAGATGTAGCGCTAAGGCCATTGGGAGCTCCCCGAGGTCCACCCTCGGCCTGTCGTGATAACTTTCTTTAAAAAAATAAATTTGCGAATTCATCACAAGTGGGCCTTGGCTCACTGGTGGTGAATGAGTGCCCGGACTGTGGTCATTTTATATGCAGTCATCTGTTGCATATCCAATACACAGTTAGCTTCGCAAGCTGTTATCACCTTGACTTTGATTTCGGCGGCTGTTTTCAGCCTGCACGTTTAAACTGTATTCTGTCATTCTCATAGGCGCGAAGAAAATGAAACAATAATAAGCAAACCAGCTTGTACTTCAGTCATACTGCCTGTTTCAAACTCTGCGACAGCAGGAAGATGTCACAGGAGACCCCGTCCGAGCTCTCAGGAACGACTTGTTTTGTTATTGGGATATGCATAACGTCGTAATCGTTTGGTACAATATTGCCTGTAGTCTAACATCCAAAGCGCATGCGCAGAAGTTGCCATCCTCAGCATGGTGCGCAACACCCCGCCCGCAGTGTCTAGCACCAAAGCTGTGCCATACTGCAGTGGTTAGCGCCTCCAGCTCGCAACTGCAAATTCGCACAGAAGTGCGCTTTTATTGCAGCGATGGGCAAAGTTATGTTGTTTTATTTTCCCTACATCGCGAAAGTGAAACTGAGGATGAATAGCTAGTCTGACGACGACGGCCGCACAACGGAAAGTACAGAAACCCAGTTTCAAGCACCTAACTGTTCTCGCAGTAAGATCTGATGCGTTCCGAGACGAAATGGCCCCTGCATGCACCCACGCGCGCGCACACACACACACGTACCTTTGTTCACGCCACTGGAAGTCAACGATCTCTACGTCGTTGCTCCCATTGAGCTAAGCCCCAAGGAAAAACAAACTCGAACGAGATCGGCCAGAACGGGGGAGGGGGGGGGCGAAAGAAAAGGAGCGTCAAACTGTCGATGGTAGTGATAAGACCGGCTGCCGCATGGCGAAATCGCTGATACAACGATATTTCTCTTTTTCCTTGATTACGTCGCACCCGTCACCCGTGCATCGTGTACGTGCATAAGGCGAGGTCAAACACTTCCCACCGCAGCTCGTATTAGTTTAGCACTAGAAGAAAATATTTGCTCGCGACTTGCACAATACGTCGCATGACTGATGCTTGCTGAGAGGCAAACAGGACGTTTGCGCTCGCCGCCAATTTCGAAAGCGGGCGAGTCGGCGCGCCTGCACCGCGACGCGTCAAGGGTGTCCCACTTCGCGCGTGCAAACTGTTCATGGCGCAATAACACGAATGGATACATCTTGACAACTCACGCGAATACCTTTCTATACTCCAATCGAATTGCCCTCGTATGGGAACCTCACTGTGACCGTCAGCGTCGTCGTTATACACTTTATAATGTGCATATAGAGAAGTACAGACGGCATAAAATGCTCACCGAACATGGATTTCATGAAAACGACACATTTCTGCTGTCGAATTCACGTGGCTCTCTGTTCCTAAGTGAACTTTGCCATTGGCCGGCGGTTTTTAATGTAATAGCATGTCCAGCATCAGAATTGCCTTGCATTCTCTATTACGAACAATTCCAACGGAAGTAGTGTTTTTTTTTTGTGAATACAGGCCGTGATCGGTTACGGCATGCCGATTCTAACTAAATAAATTACTGCGTAGCTTCTACGAACTACTGCGGTCTGCAACTCTGAATTTGAGGCTATGTGCCTAGGCTCCGCGGGCATTCAGGTTTTTTTTCTCGCAAATACAGCGTCGTCTAGGCTTTTGATAGCGAATGTACACCCCTGCTACACAGTGATTAAAAAGTTACTTCGGAAGAAATATCTGGCGTAAGCAAATGAAGAAATAAAATCAGACAAAGGCATAACAGATGACAGTATGACGGAGCATGGTTTCATGTGCTGGGTCAGCGCGTAGCAGTATATCTATACGCTCTTATTATGCGAGGTGGTAGGCTCGAAAGTGCGTAAATATCGAACATTTTGTGCGCGACTATTTGTATCGGATGGTTGGTTGTTGAGAATTTAACATCCCATAGCAACTCCTGGACGATGAGAAACACCGTAGTCGGAGGCTCCGAATTATATTGGACCACCTCGGGTTGTTTAACGGGCACATAAATCTTTAAATACGAGCATTTGTGTATTCTGCCTTCATGATTTTGGAAAGTTACCTCAAGCTTTTCGGGTGCACTCGTGTGTCTGAGCTATATAAGCTTGGCGTTCGTTTCATTAAATCATCAGTTGTCAGTACCGCTTCGTGTTGTACCTTTCTTCAAGTTCCGTGTTCTGCTTGCGGTAACTTCCCAAAATCATCAATAACCATCTGGCCTACACCCACACTCGGCTATGTTACATTCTGCCTCCACTGCGTACCTGCAACCACGTCGGGGCTTGGTACCCGTCATATCGCAATCTGTATAGCAGAACGCCGCGGAGGGTGAGTGGATCTGACACTCAGTGGGTCTCACTCACTCAGTGTGAGTGAGCGAGACACTGAACCGGCACCGTAGACACCACTGCAGGCGCTTTAGTTTTAGGTAAACTGTGCGAGATATAGAGGACCATATGGAACGGAATGCAGCTTACAAGCCCCGACAGAGCACTTTGCCGTCTAAACACAAGCAGTATAACTAAAAGGAATCACGCCGCGTCCTGAATATGTCCCACATTGTTTAGTACCAGACTCTCGAATTACAGCTTCCCTCCTTCAGAAACCCAACGTGTCATTTGAGCTCTGAGCGCTCGGTGTATTGGGGGTTGCATGAGCCAACGAAGCCGCGACAAGCGTCAGTTGTTCTATCATCTGCTGTTTTGACCACGGGCAATCACGACCTCAAATCAGCGGGCGCTGATTTCCTGTCGGAGCATTTCCCCTGGATAGCTGCTGGAATGTCTAGAAACGCTTTTCGATGTTGCATCTGTCTTGAAACTGTTTCCTAATGTCCAAAGTCCCGAACATATTTTTCTTCTTTATTTCTGTGTTTGCAGTAAAATTAGCACCAATAGAGCGATACCGGTCTCCCTTTTGCTATTATTCTGTTTTTATCGTTGCACGCTATTTGAATGGGTTGCTATATGCGCTACTTGCGCATGGCGGTCAACAAGGCTGTCCAGCTAATCCTTATCTGCATCGAAATTATACATCAGGTCTTTGCTAAACACATGAAGAAGAAAGGGAAACGAAATGAAAGTCCGGTACTAAGAAACAACTTCATAAGCAGTGACAGCCAGATAAATAAAAGGGAAAAGTTGAAAAAAGAAAGAAAGTTCGCTGAGGTTTACGTAAAGGTTACGATCGAAGTACACCCTGTTTTCCCCGTTTCGCCCACCGGAGCTATTAATTTCTCAATACAGTGCTGGAAGGCTGGAAACAGAATCGTCCAGCCAATTGATACTTACTACAACGACCAATTCTTGCGAATACGTCCTTATCGAAAGGAAGATCGCGAGCAAACAACAACAACCACAAAATTCGCCAGGGAAAACACTGGCTGCATCAAAAAGGCGACGATTCCAAGTTGGAAATAGCCTGTGGCGCTGCCCAAAATGTCTGGCTGCGGCCGAATCAAAGTTTCTTGGTTCCATAAAAGCGCACCGTGGAGCGTGGGGACGTGGTGGAGAGTAGCACCAAAAGCGTGACCACCGGAGAAAGAGTGGACCAGGTAAGGGGGAAACCGGAAAAGCCGCTTTGTTTGTCGGCCCGGCGGGCTCTGAGAAAGAGAAAACAAACCCTCTAGGCGAAAGCGAGTTGGGGTCGCGTGCGGGCCTTTCCCAATGGTGTACTCGCTAACTTGGCCAGGAGCGCTCGGAAATGAGCACGCGGCGCCCGGCCTGCGAGACGGAAGTTTACTTTCGGCGAACGAGGAACCGCGAGTAACAGTGACGGTCGCGACAGTGTCGAGACGAAGTGTGTGTGTAACATTGTACAGATGAGCGGATTAGACGGTCGCCCACTGCCATTGCTGTAGAGCAAACACTGTCGCCCCGGCGCACTGCTGTAGCACGTCTGGCTTTGCCTCGCACAGTATACGAACCGAAAAGGGGTCCGGAGTCATCGCATCCCGCTTCCGAAACCGGAAGTTGTTACGGCTGCTCCAGTGAAAGACGATAAGCAAGACGGCTGGCTCTCTGCGGAGCATACCTGGATGCACATAGTCGGTCGCTTCAAGCGGGAAGACGACGGCAGGACGCTGTTCAAAGGTGAGCGCAGTGTTTTGGGAGAGGTCGCGCACATCGAAATGGACAGGCAAATTTCTTCTTCCAAACTTCTGTGCGTTTTAAATTTAGGCAAGGTCGATCCATATGGAGCAAGTCACCGCGCCGTAGCGTATTTGACAATTGTACGAACTCTCTCGAGATTAACGTCATTCTGTGCTATTAACTACGGAACGCGAAAATCTGCAAGAGTATCCGCGCTCAGCGCAGTAAGCTTACTCTTAGTCCACAGTCGCCGACTTAGTCCAGAAAAAACGGTAACGGCTTAGCAATTCGGCTCACGTGCTGAACGTTCTGGATTCGAATGCCGGAGTCCCCTGGAACCTACTGGATTTTGTAATGGTAAGATACGACCGCCAGCGATGTACTCAGAAGCCTGTAGGAGATTAGAATCTATTAAGGGGTTGGGGAGCAAGGACGGCGCTGTAAGAATTTTTCGTGTGGCTTCTGCAAGCCCATCGCAAACCGGACTTTTGTGGAGCATCCGCCGCGGCTTTAGGAAGTAGAACAGCGACACCATCGCCTGCTACTGGTGAAGCAGGCACGGGACACAAAGGCCTCAGGCGTTAAAGTTTAGGCTGTTCTCGCAACAACGCTGATTGCTTATGCGACGTAGATCATACTTCACCATAACTATCGTTGCACCTTACCGACCGTCACTACATCTAACGATTAACGATGCAGAGCGTGCATACTAAATTATTAAACGGAAGTATGACGTTAAGGTCTGGACTAGACGAAAGAATGGCAGCTCAGGCCGCATGACAATCATGGGCTGACATGAATTTGTGTAAACTTTGCCCTTCTGTCATAGCACGTCGTTATCGCCTCTTTATTATCGCATTAACATTCTTGACCTGTTTCGTCACCACATATCTTTTGGGACGACATTTTTAGTTTTATTTATGCAATGAGTGCACAAAACGGATTCTTTTCAGAGCAAGGCAATAAAACAAAATTAAATGCCAGAAGGTTAAAACATGATGACCGTCACTAGTATACATCCTCTACTGAACGAAATATATTCGCCTTATTTATCTATCCACTCAAAATTATTTCGCAACCTGAATCAGTTGCGCGCGGTTTAACACTGCACTGCTCTAAAGAAAAGTTGCGAGAAGCATAGAGCACCATGTCATAACAAAAGGACGAAGCCATGGCCAGTTAAAACGAAAAAGAAAAAAAAATATTGCCTTCCACCGATGATTTACAAGGATGTCTAAGCGACTGTAACGCTCCACTGCACGCCTGCAATATTTGCATGAAAATATATTTGATGTGCACAAAAATAATAACCTGCACCTTCAGTTGAGCTTGGATTGGAGTCAGCAATCTACAAATTACGAGGCAGGCGCACTGATTACTAACGCGTGAGCTTCACATTTCCGGAATGTGCTCACTGTAACTTCCGACGCCTGCGAAGAGCTCATGTGCAAGACGAAAAAATGATGAAGTATCGCGACGACTATGGACAAGTTTGAGGCAACGTGCTCGGCAAATGCATGCTGTAGCTGCTAAAATAATATCGATGGAAGTAACACGGCAAAACTAATAATGAAAACGATGATTGTCAGTGTAAGCGAATAGCCGAACCCTTCTAGAGAACTATTGACTTTATTAAAAAATGATTGACTTTATCGCGCATACTTGTTGCGGTGAGGATATTTAGGTAGCATTTCCTGTTTCATTGCGCAATTCAGGGAACGGAGCCGTTTAACCAGCCAGCACTTTTGTAGCGGTAGTATTAGGTGGCTATACATATACAATTCGATTCCTAATATCGCTGTTGTCTCCCACTAGTCGCGGTAGCTTAGTAGCTATGGCGTTGCGCTGCTGAGCTCGAGGTCGCGGTTTCGACCGCGGTGGCCGCATATTGACGGGGGCGACGTAATGCAACACCATTGTGCACGTTAAGAAAACCTCGTGGTGGTAAAATTTCGACCGGAGTCCCCCACTACGACGCGCCTCACCATCAAATCGTGACTTTTATGGCACGTAAAAAAAAATCTCAGAACTTAATTTAATATAAGCGTAGTCTCCAGGCGTGTGAGCGTCGGCGTGGAAAGGGAGTCGCCGCTAGGGCCGTCTCCAGCAGATGCCAGAAGGGGAGAGGGTGAAGAGGGAAGAGGAAGGCTGTGGTTCCCGAACGCTCCTACACAGCATCTAAACCTTTCAATGACCCAAAGCTCTTGCGCAGCGAGAGCTTTGCATCGGTGTCTTTGTGTTGGAGGTCTAAGTCCGAGCACCACAAACTACCGGCAATAAAAATGGGCGAAAGAGCCCAAGAGAGCTAATCACTCTAAAAAAAAAAAAAAGGAAAACGGAGAAATGGAGGCCTCTGGCAGAAAGGCTTTCGTTTGTGCAAACTGTCATGGCACGTTGCATTTTTTTTTTGTCGAGAACGATGTTTGCATCAGAACTACAGCAGAGACAGGCCCTCCTGCGGTGCCACAGCTCGAGACAGCCACAAAAGTCGACGCCCAGGAAGCTACCGAAACCTGCGGCGCGTGTGCAAATGTGGCGTCGACTTTCGACCATGAAATTTGCTTCCTCGCAAGGGGCGGATTCCTTCCGCGCATCTTGTTCTCGAAGTGCACCGGTCTGAGCCATTGCCTCTTTCCACTTTCTCGCTATTCAATTTTTATCCCCTTTGACGTTTCCCCCTCTGTGGAAAGTGATAAAGAGGACGTTCGCCTGGATTACCTCGATAGCTTTCCTCGTTTTGCTTTTCCTCACTCAATCCATCTATAAAAATCACGGGACGCATTCTCGGACGGTCGCTTTCGGCGATGTCACCTTCAGTGCGGGCTTATTGGCTGGTTGAGCAAAACCGAATGAGCTGAGTGGCTGGTTGAGCACTATGTTACGCGAAAGCGATAGTATCGCCAAAAATGATCGTTCGAGCATACGTCCCCATGCCTCGGGAACTTGCACAAGACGGCAAGTAAGGTGCGGGTTCCGTTTAATATCACACGAAGCCTTTGTTGCCTATGAACGCGCATTAAAGTGGACAGAAAAACAAGGACAGCTAATGCAATTGCTGAACGTAGCCCGCTGAGCTAGCTTGTTCTAGCTAGCTTGTTCTAGCTAGCTTCTCTGCACTGGGTAAGGCAGATAAAAGAAGCAAGATGAAGGGTTGGAATGAAGAGGAGGAAGTGCGTCCATACGAATACACAACGTTGCGGCATTCCTACAGAGCAGTGTGTGCAAGCAGGTGTCGTTTAATAAATCTAAAATGGTCCCCGTAGTCACCATAGTGCTGTTTGGGTGATGAAAAGAAGCTACGATGCATTCCTTGAACAGTGGTCTGCTGTTCATGCGCACAGTCGGAGAGACCATCAGCACCGTTCACACACGTATTCGGGATCGGCGCAAATTACTTGCACTGGTGTCTGCAACACGTGACAGCATTTACTCAATGGCAGCGAATCGTGTGACTAATCAGGCTTGCATAACGTCTGGCGGCCGCGGATTCAAAATACAACCCGTGCATAAAACTTATTTTCGATGCTTTGACACGATGGGCAGAGTCGGCACAGCAGCGTCCTTGTCCAGTTTCTGAGGGTACTGTAATGTAATACGCGGTTGTTTACACAACACTATTTGTTTTGTTTTTTTACACATTGCACATACTGAGAGATAGGACATTTGTATCTACCGCGTGTCTGCAAATATCACTTCTTGCGCTATAGTTCTTTCGAACGCCGCCATGCATATATCCGAACGAAAAGTGAGACTTTTCTGCAGTACAAGACGAAGCGAAATTAACCACATAGAAGCGGTCGGTAACACTCTAATGACAGGAAGCCTTATCCCGTACATGTGAACCAGGGTAACTTTGACGTAGGTTTGAAGTGGCGCGGTTAATTTCGCGCTAGCTTTTTGCGTCCTCAATGATATACACATATTTTTTTGGCACACACAAGTTAGGTTTACGAGTTTGCATGCTTTTATGATGAATGGCTACTGATGCCTCATTAGAAGTCTTCAAAAATTGTTCTTAAATTTTTTTCTCTTTTCTCCAGCTTTAACGCCATTGGCTTACTGGCTCGCACTGCGATACACTGCTCACGTGTTTTGAGCTGAATCAATTTCAGCAGGTACGCGCGCGCGGCCGACACAGGTGGCAGACATCAAAGTATAACAAAAAAAAGCACTGACAGACTACGAGTGCGTCAACCTTAACGGGGAGAACTAAGAAGGAAAGCAACACAGCGTTGTCTCGATTACCAAATTGAAGGAAGTGCAATAAACGCACTTTGGGCTGTTATTTCTTCACTACTCATATCGTTTACGTTGTTCGAAGGAAACGGATTTTTTTGCAGCCGTTGCGGATTTCGTGGTAAATGCGCTCGCGAAACGGCGATGAGAGCCGTTTCACTTATTCGTGAACTGAAAATATGTAGCGAGACCAGCACGCCACGTGCAACCGGGGGTGTGTCTGGAAATCGAAAGTGAATTGCGCGTTGAAAGTGTTCGTATCAAGGGGGCAGGTTTTCTTGACTTTCGAGGTTGGTGAAATCGGCCGAGATAATAAGATCGAAGGGTTCTGGATGGAACGCTCACCAACCTGCCTACACAGGCGCTCCTGTCGGGCATTTCTGCTCGCCGGCGAGCGTAGCAGCAGCACTCTTCTTAAAGTAGGGGGACAGGGACACTTCGCTCTGTGACACCGTAAGTTTTGCTCGATACGGGCACCAGAATTATTTCGAACCAGAAAGGGAGTCACCAGTAGCACACGCCCGACCCTTTGCTCTTTGCCATTCGCCGACCCAATCTCTTTGCCATTCGTCCCTCGAAGGACATCGAACATCAAGGTTCCGTGCTCGCGACATCGCTGCGTCGCCGTCTTGCTGTGTGCATGCGCATGAACTGCTGTGTGCATTTGGGCATAGCACGTAAACGATGAATTAAGCGCATCAACATGAACATCGCACAAGGCTGAAGTCGTGACCTTTGTAGTGCACGGACATTGCATGAGATGATACGTCGCGTAGGATGAAAATAAAGACTATTGTAGGCATCGGATTTAGTTTTACCGAATTTAAATAACCACTTCAGGAAAGCTTCGCTTGACAAAGATTTGAACATGTGCGTTGTACCGGCATAATGTATAATACTCGTGGAAATATTCCGCTAGGTCTAGCTGTATCTTCACTGAATTGCCAGCGATGAGGGAGACAGGGAAAAGTGAAGTGAATGCAGGGAAGTGAACCAAACACGCGTCTGGTTTGCTACCCTAAGCAGGGAAAAGGAGGTTTCTGCTCCACGCCGCGTTAGATCACCCGGATTAAGAAGAAAAAAAATATAGAACGTTCACGTGGACAGAAGTACAGTGACCACACGTATCGCAAGCTCGGAAAGAGATACCTGCATTACTTCAATCCCTGAAGTCGACAGGCCTCATTCAGTGGCTGTAGATACGATGTGCACCTCCAGACCAAGAGAAACTCTTAATGTTTTCACTTCGTTCTTTTCTTTCTTTTCATCAGCGATGAGAACTTTTGTTATTTGCATGTCCTATTTTCATGCGCATGTTTTCATAAAATGAACACACGCCACAAAATGATGAAAAGAAAAGTGATACCGTAAAAATCATACGTCAAATTGATAAAATAGTTAAGACGATGTTCCTGTACACGCGCCAAACCAATCGGCAAGCCCAGCGTCACGCAATCTCATGCAAATCTCAATCATGTTGGCGCCGCTCGCGTCGGGAGGCGAGCGGCGCCTTCAGCGCACCGTACCCGTATATTGGCGCCAGTAGTGCCGGAAGTGGAGATATCGCAACGGCCAACAATCACAGGCCGTGCGCAGAGGAGGAGCGCGTCGTAGAGGGAGCGCGAGCTTGCCAGCTTTGTATGTACTTCCGGGCGCGTGTTACGTAAAACAGCTCCTCGCCACTTTCTCTCGCCTCACCCCTGCCGATATGATCGCGGGGCGCAGCGATCCTCCCCACCGCGCTGCTGCCATGTTTCATCGAGCTGCTTCTGCCCGCGTTCTTTCACTGCGCCAGAAGTTGGCCACCATTTCCCTCTCCCCCCACTTTCCTCCACTTACCCCCTCCTTCGTCTTACATGCACTGCATCCACTGCAATCTATCTGTGCAAAGCACGTGTGGCGGGCCGCCGAATGATTTGCCTTCCGGTTTTCGCGTGCCGGTTCTTTGTAATGAGTTCAGTTAAGCGCTCGAGTGAAGAATAACCGTTCGGACCGGTTTGCAATATGGCTGAGGTTTGGGCTTGATAACTGCGCAAACTGTGCCTGGAAAGGGGTCGGGGGTCCGCCTCTTGGTCAATGAGACCACTGAGATCTTGATTTGCGCAAGCGTCGATATCTGAAAGGGGGTTTGAAATGTTTTGAAGCGGTTGCAGTTAAGTTTCCCGAATGAATACGGGCCGCAGGATCTGTCTTGACAACAGCATATGACAGCACGTCGTGGTTGTTTTCGTTTGCGATTCCGGTTTCGACGAAACCATATAAAGTACAGTGCGAATAATAAATATCATCATCATCATCATCACCACCACCACCATCATCATCATCATCATCATCATCATTCGTATCATGGGCGAACATACTAACGATACGAGCGAGCAATGAAAACTGATTAAAACCAAATCATGGTACCTTCCCATGTTTATTCGCTTACCAAAAGTAAGTAAACCAAATGACATCCCGTCTGCACTTTTATGACATTGATGTATACGCGTTATAGATTCCCAATTGCGTGGAAAACTGAGTGCTTGAAATCTGCTTCACAGCGTCAGTCGGCACTTACGTAGAAATGGAACTCAAGAGTAGACATTAAACATTACTTGTGGTATGTCTTGCATATTGCTGAGGAATGGCTTCGCACGCGTAAAGCGAAGACGTGGAATCGTTCCAAACCTGCGGCAAGCTGTTTTTTCATCCACTTTCATTGCCATTAATTTATCATTTCTTTGATTAAATAAGTAAGTACAAGTAATTTCGTCTATGTTTTCCTTGGTGTCTTTGTTTGTTGGGGCTTCTCATGATATGACTAATAAATATCCGGCCCCTCGGTTAACCCCCTTTCTTCTCGTATAAACAAACTACGTATTACGATTTATCGTGTCACCCTTTAGCATATGCACCTGCATAGTGTCGCGTCCATAGTTCTGCGTAGTAATATATTTATTTATTCCAGATATCCAAGGAAATTACTTGTAGCATCCGGTATCGAATAATAGGCGTATATTTTTTAAAGAGGATATTAAGACAAAATGTTAAACAGCTCTGCTAACCGACAGGCAGTCCTTTAAACTTGACCGCGCCTAACATAATTCGTTGCACAACGTGGAGAGAAATGCAGTAGGCTTCCGTTAGAATGGCCACGGTTAATTCAAACTTTCGGATATGATGAACAATGTATGAACTTTTAGTGGGTTTCCCCATAGACCCAATAAAATATCTTAACACTAACCGCTGATACGATTAGACCGAACTTCAACAGCTGCGACTGACGTCTACTCGGCTCAGCCAGAAGCCCTAATCGTACACTTGGATAAAGTGAATCTTTTAGCCACACGAGAAGTAAATGGCGTTTCAGTTGACTACGTCAGCGCCGACGATATGGAAGCCTGTAGTGGCGACACCATAAGAACAATAACTGACGGTGTCCAAGACGTGTCTGTGCAGGTTGATTATTATGGTGAGGACACTGCCCGAAGCCACAACAATCAACTTCACGCATGGCGCAGCCGATAATTATCTGAATACATTGGTGCATTTTTTTTAACGTGAGGGTATAGAAAACGTTTTCAACATCCTTAGGGAAATGACAGCTTTTGTGACAGTGCACGTATTTGCACAGTGGTAGCAAGTAACGACAGCTCCACAGCTTAAGCAAGGGTGCACAAATCAAAACTTCTGCATCACGTAAATCAATGTTTCTTTTTCCGCCAGGGTTTTAGCTTTAATGCTGTTCTGTTTATTAGGTTGTGCCGTAGAGATTTGGGCACGCGATGAATAGCAGGAAGTTTTGTTCGATGTATTCCTTCTATTAAGACAAACTTCAGATGAGGCGAGCCTATTTTCACGGTCCGTGCGAGTTACTTTTAATGGAAGCCTACTGTATACAGAAACGCGCTCATATGCGCGCGTTATTCACCTTCTTCCAGAAATCGAGGAGTTTTTGATGGCAAGCGACCGAGGCGTCGCCACCAAAACAGGAGGCGACATGACAGCAGACCTGGAGGAGATGGCGAGACGCGAGCTTGGGGAAACGCCCGAAGTGAAAGCTAAGTGCATCGGGAAGCTGCGCCGGCTACTCTCCGGTAAGTATGCTCAGACAACGAGATTGCAGCGTAGTGGGTGATTCAGGGCTTTCAGAAGCCCAGCGAGGAGTTTAGCACGCCCTAGAATTCTGGACACCTCCTTTTCGGAAATCCTTTGGGCTTCACCGCAATACAACAGCGCGTAACTAAACAAGCAGTTAATATATATATATATATATATATATATATATATATATATATATATATATATATATATATATATATATATATATATATAGAAAGATCCTCAGAGCTTCATCAAGTTTGAAATAGCGACGCCGAGAGGGCACTTCCTTTTAAACACATGCGCTTTTGTGGCACTTAGTAGGCACTTAGCAGACACTTAGTGCTATACGTAATAGCAGTGTTTTGGTCCTGACAAAAACATTGCTTAACCCAGCTCTAAGTACCGACTGTAGCGAAGTACCGAATTGCTGTACTGTACTGTACTGTACGGAGACTGTACCGAAGTACTAAGTACCGAAGTGCCGTAAAGGCGTACGGTATTAGAAGGCAGTAACTGTTCGACGTCGCTGACAAAAACTTGTTGAAAATCGGTAGACGTTTTGAAAAATAATTTTTGAATATACTGCCTATTGAGCTACGCAGTTTTATTACGCTGAAGGTAGACTAATTCTATGAGTGTGAATGGCCAAAATTCCTGGGAATGTCTCGAATAAGTGTTTTGAGCCTGATCATTATCTGTTCCTAAATTCTAGGAGGCTGTTTTCATATGGACCAGTAAAATTTCGGGGGGTCCTCTGACAGCGGAGCACCTGTCCTGGCTTCGCCGCTGAGCGTTTCCGGCTTTCCTCGTCTTTATTGAAAAATACAACGTTCACTTAGTGAAACTGATTAACTGATTGGTTGGATTTTATATCGTACAGCTAAACAAGGGCTGACAGACAGCGTAAAGGACGGCTCTGGGTCACTTTACGCCACATGGTTTAACATGTGCTTTCACCTGAGTACCTATTGCTCTGTCAAGAATTGCTTAGAGCTGATTTAGTGGTTGTGGTATTGACACTCTGGCCTTCTAGACTAAGGCTCTAGTTCCATGACTGTCATTACATTGTTTCGTTTGTTGATGTATTACTCTAGGAAGCTCAAACGCCTTTACAAATCAAGAAAAAAAAGATAGAACTTGTTTGCCTCTACTTCTGACCTTGAGAGTATGTCCGTACAAAAAAAAAAACAAAAAAGAAGAGAATAACCAACGAAATGTGCTTAGACGCAAAATAATTAGTATTCTAATTACTTATTTAGTGATTGGTTCTCCAAGCTGCCCACAACTGAAACTTTGCTCCAGTGTATCCAAAACCTACTATGGTCTTTCTGCTAAACTTCTCTCACTTAAACTTGAATTTTGAGGTATCAGAGTCAGCGTGTCAAAAATGATACGTTCGGCTTGGTGGGATTAAAGTAAGCCACGGGACAACCTCCGTTAAGCGTGCCGAACTAAATCAGATCGCTGTAAACCGCACTGCTGCTGCTAATACTGCAAAATGACCGGCCCTGGCATGTCTCCCTCTTTCAGAGGAGTCCCGGCTGGAGTGCCCCACGGACGAGGAGTTCTTGGTAAAGTTTCTGCGTGCCCGCAAGTACGACGTGGAGGAGGCCTTTAAGAACATTCGAAAGTATTTCCGCGTCAAGCAGGAGACACGAGAAATGTTTGACAACCTGAATCCATATTCGGTTCCGTTCGACTCCACATGTCGCCAGCACCGCCTAGTCACAGTGTCCCGGCAAAGGGATTCACTCGGGAGAGGAGTTGTGCTTCTGAGATTAGGTAAGAATCATGTCTGTCTGTTAGTGAAATATGAGTTTTTAGGTAAACGAGTGCGGCTGCACTTGCGGAAGACTTTCCGTGGGAACGAAGGGAACGCCACAGAGGCACGTATGTTACTTCGCTAAGTATTACGACAGCGTTTGACAGCGGTTCTGGTTTTTTGGGACAAATGCTAAATCAGCGTAGTTTCCACGTGTGACGGATTCGCATTTGCCCAAACGCGGGAGCAAAAAAAAAAATACTGAAATTAAGTCACATTTAACATTCCATTGTCTATTTTGTCTTATTCCGCTGTTGTAGAGAAGGTGTGCACGCAGTTCAGGAAGCAAACGAGTCCTGAAAGATTCTGCCACTTGTCCAGCAATGCCTGTACCTGCCTGAAATTTTATTTTGCGCTAAGTACTAAGCAAAAATGTCGTGCTAACAAGACCAAAACTACACCTGTACAAAGTTTATAAATAGTACTGTATACAAGCTCTGCTCTTATATTCAAGTGTCCACTAAAAGGTGGGGCACGTAGCAACGGAAGGACTTTTGAGCAAGCCCAGAACTATGCGGCGTTTTTTGTGGTCTACTGTTGTCTTTATTTTCGCAGTAGGATTTCGGCTCAGAGTCTGATATTTCTTGTGGCTTCTGTGTATTGTTGCTGCTTTCAGGTGCATGGAACAGCCGGATGTGCTCGCTCAACGACTACTTCCGAGTCAGCCTGGTACAGGTCGAGTGGCTGCTCTTTCAGCAGGACGTACAGATCCGAGGCGTCGTGTTCGTGCTTGACTTCAAAGGTCTGAGCGTGTACCACATTACGCAGTACACACCATACTTCATCAGCAAGCTTTTGTACCTGATGCAGGTAAGGTTCATTTTACGGCCTTGTGAAAAAAATAAATAAAGCAGAACTAATTTTAGAATGGTTGTCGACGTTAATGCGACTACAATTAAAACAATGTAGTGACCCACGCTATACATGGCTTGCACTGACGTCACTTGCGCGAATGCCGGGCTAGTATTCCGACATAGCGGAGCACCACGCTTACCACGCTGTCAGTCGTATGCGAATAATACTATTTTGCAACAGCTATTTGCGCAGTTGTTGGATGTTGTAATCGCAGTAAAAGCAGCTCAAGGAAGGACTTGGCGAACACAAACCTTTCACGCTTCCGAAAGTTGTGGAATGGCAAGGTGAACGAACGAAAGCACTTAGCTCGAAGCGGCGCAGTCTGTGTCTTGCGCGTATCAACCGTGCCGATCTCAAGGGCGATCTCCCAAACGTCCGAGCGTGCGGCGTTCACTTCGTAACAGGTAAGCCTGCGCTATTATTATCTGAGGAGCACTTAACACTGCGCTGGAATGATATTTGTTTGCATCTGTAGGGAGACCGTCCAAGATCTGTGAGGAGATGAATCCGGACTGTGCGCCAACGCTTTTGCTAGGCTACAAAGTAAAGAATGAAGGCACTGCGCGCTACGAGCGTGCTGCAAGGCGACGGTGCAAACGAACTACTGCCGTGGTCGACGCAGAGACCGCTGCACCGGCAAGAGCTCCTGGAGTCGCCGTAACGCCACCCGAAAAGCGCTGCGACGTCGGTGACGACGGCGATGAAGATGACGGCGCATGCGCAGAAGACAGTCCGTCACTGACACGAGCCGAATGTGAAGTCCAGGCTGCTGAAAATGAGTCAGGTCAGTATTGCTGATTTGGTTAAGTCGAAAAGGTAGATCTCGTTAACTCTGGATTCTTGTTTGGTGTGTTCCCATCGCTGTCATGAAATGTCTGCATGCTGGTGAACCGTTATGCTTTGAACCATAGGTGTGTACTGTTAATTTCAGGAGTTGCTGCACAGACAGAGGTGACCATGGCTGGCAGACATTGGAGCATTGGAACAACAGTGCACTGCACTAAATGATAACCTGTATCCCTTGCGTGCTCAGACTGACCAACTAGAGTGGACTGAAGCAGCTTTCAGAGAGAGGTCAAGGTCGTCTGCTACACAGGGATGGCAAACTTGGATATTCTGTATGGCATATTTAAAGTTGTGGAGTGCTATATCCCACACGGTGCGAACAGAAGTGTATGAAAGTTTCAAACGTTTATTCTGTTTCTGATGAAGCTGAAGCTGAATTTGCACAACACTGACCTTGGCTTCAGATTTGGAGTTTCAGAGGTGACAGTGTCGCGCGTTGCAGATTGTCGATTGAAGACATACATGTCGTGGCCGGACCAAGTCTCATTGCAGCAGACAGTGCCACAGGCTTTTTTTTATTCCTCTGGTGCGAATGTAGCCACAGTCGTTGAGTGTTTTTAAATAAACACAGAGTGGCCATCATCGTATGAGGCAATAACTGAGACATGGTTGCAATACAAGCAGAGTAACACTGTTAAGTTTCTTATTGGCGTTGCTCCTCAAAGTGTTGTCACTTCCATCTCGGAGGGTTGGGGAGGGCGCTGCAGTGATAAGCATGTCAAAGAACATTGTGGCATTCTCGAAACCTGCGTCCTAGTGATGTTGTGCTTGCCGACAAAGGCTTCAATATCTCTGAGAGTGTTGGCTTCTTTTGCACCCTGTTGCATGTCTTTTGCAAGATAAGAAATAACTATTGGCAGACGAAGTCTTGAGCACCAGAAAACTTGTCAACGTGCGTATTCATATAGAGATAGTGATTGGGCTCACAAGGAATAAGTTTATCATCTTGAAAGGCCCACTCCCCATTGAGTATTTTGTCCGCCGACAAGGTGATGATACACCGCCACTCAATAAAATTGTCACTGTATGCTGCGCTAAGTCTAATCTGTGTCCATCAATTCTAGCTGAGCTAAGGGAAGCCAACGGTGAAGTGGCTTCACGCACCTTGGAGCTTCATTAGTGTGTAATGCTTTCACAAGCCTTTGCTCGTGCTATATTCTTCAATACTATTGTCGTTTGTTCTCGTGCTTTTTTTTGTTTAAGCAATTATTGCCCTTCTATCAAAATGTATGCTGGAGGGGGCACATTTGTTATGAATAGAGAAATCTGGCTTTATTCTTATGTAGTGATACAATCCCACAAGTGCCTTGCTGTTTGTCGAACTCAGCATGCCTCAGTAAATAAAACAGGGTTGTTTTTGGATCTTGTACACTCGTTTATTTACTAAATGAATTGATTACTGGCTATTCAAAAGACCAGTACAACAGAATAGCATATGAATGCCAAGCGAACTAGTTCTCTTTATCTTACTTGCACTGTGAACAGTGCCACTTCTTTGCCGTTGGTGCCCGTGTGATTCCCACACAGGAAAAATGAAACTATTTAAATGTGTGCGATAGGTTGTCACACGCGATCATCTTCCCTGTACCTGGTCCTTGACAGAAAGGGTAAATGTTAGTTGGTGACAGAGCCTTTTCTGGGGCTCTCTGCTGCCGTGTGAAACACTTGCTTAAGAGCTCGGGAAGAATTGCTCTTACAAAAAATTCCCTTGAGTTGGAAACATCTGGTTGCAGAAATGTTCGTCTCTTTTAATTCTCTGCATGTAGAAGAGGTTTCGAGCCAAGACAATAAAGTCGCAATAGTCAACCTTGCATTGAGTCATTTGGGCTTGAACTTGGTAATAATACTCGTGTTGCTTAGGGAAGCTGCACAGCTCCATTAATGTCTGTCAAACATGACCTAGCCCCACTAAACGAGGTGGCATTACGCAGCAAATAGGGACATTTCACTTCGGGAACGCCTTTTCCACAGCATTAGCATGAAATCAGTGCACCTGGTGTTGCTCCAGCAAATGGATATGAGGCACTGAGATGAAGACCAGATTTGTAACATTTGAAATTGTCGTGCTTTTGTTCGCGATGATTTTCATAGGTCTTCAGTGTATCCCCTTCATGCTCCAAAACCCAGACAATGGAAGGAGTCTTTAGTAATTTTTCTGGGTAACATATTAATTTCAGTAACGACAGGCTAGGATTATCTACAGCTGTTCGGCAGACGCTTCTCATTACAGATGCTGTCACTCTACCGGATCAGTAAAGGTACCAATCAGGTGAATTGTTCTGGCTTTTCGCTTCTGAATCAATCAACTTCACTGCTTCATCGGTGACATGAAGTGTGCTCAAAAACTGGTTGGCCTTGTGAACGAGGGTGTCGAGTCCATCGGCCAAAGCATCATCCGTAAACAAATTTTGAAGGTGTGCTTGCTCTTTCGGCACTGGTTCCTTGACAGCAGTGGAATGGCCAGGCAGCACGGAAAAAATTGCCGGGACAACACTTCTCTTGAAGACACTGCATATGTGTACCACATCTTTTGGTGAGGCTGGTGCCACACGAAATTTTTGCTCTATTACTTTTTTGTTTGTGGGGGTGCTCTCAATCCTATTATCAAGCTGCTGTTTTTGTCCTTTGGCAGATGCAAAATTAATCTCTTTCAATCTTTTGAATAGAACCTTTTCCACGCAGTTAGGGAGCCAAATGCTTTTAGTGCAGCTAACCGAGTTCTTCATCCTCACGCCCGTGTCAACAGCAAACAAACAGGCACCGACATCATCATCATCATCATCACCATCATCATCATCATCATCATCATCATCAGCAGCAGCAGCAGCAGCAGCAGCGTGGTTACGCCCACTGCAGGGCAAAGGCCTCTCCCATACTTCTCCAACTACCCCTGTCATGTACTAATTGGGGCCATGTCGTCCCTGCAAACTTCTTAATCTCATCCGCCCACCTAACCTTCTGCCGCCCCCTGCTACGCTACGTTTCCCGTCCCTTGGAATCCAGTCCGTAACCCTTAATGACCATCGGTTATCTTCCCTCCTCATTACATGTCCTGCCCATGCCCCATTTCTTTTTCTTTATTTCAACTAAGATGTCATCAACTCGAGTTTGGAAAGAAGCTATGGAACGAGCTATGGAAAGAAGAATGATAGGTGTGACGTTAAGGGATAAAAAAAGAGTAGATTGGGTGAGGGCACCGACATGCGAGCAAGCTTCTCCCACACCCGCCATGCAGGCACAGTGTGCAGCCAACACGGTACCACTGTTTTTACAAAGAATCCACACTTTCAGTGGACGTTCACCCTCTCGTTATGAGTGGTTCACCTGCAAAATCAATCAAGGGAAAATTAAACTGTTGGAATCAAAACATACATCATGTACACAATGCACAGATATCCAAAAAAAGAAGCATGGCAAGCACACACACTGTGCATTCTTCCCTCTAAAGACAACAAAGGGAAAATTAAACTGTTAAGATCAAAACATACATGACGTACACAATGCAGAGATATCCAAGTAAAGCATAGCAAGCCCTCACTGCGTTCTTCCAGCCACAATACACACGCGCAAGCTGGAATGTTTTGTTTGAAGATTTTCTGAGCCCAGCACGTAAACTCTGCTTTTGCGCCAATGCATGTAACATTGTATGTTGGCGTGCCACAACAATGTCTGTTGGCTTGGGGTAAGGGGACAGTGGAAAGCCTTCACTGACAGTATCAGTTGGTTTTCTCTCTGCACTGTGCTCCAATCTCGCGTGTCTCCTGCACGCACCGCGAACTAACCAGGGAATGCCTCTGAATGTTCTACACAAAATGCGGGACTGAAAACGGGGGATCCAGTTTACCTCTCCTAGTAGGAGCACCTTTTCTCCTTGCAGTCGCTTCGCCGACAGTGTTTTCACCCAACCGCTTGTGAAGTATTTGCGAGATTCAAGCGATTTATAAAACTTCATTTTCTCCAGTGTCGCGAAGCTTGAAGAGAAAACCAGATAGTTGACATTGTCTCCGTGCGAGACCTCGGGAAAAGCGCTGACGTCCATCGTCATATCCGCCCCCGATCGCAACGCGTACGGGTCTACATCATCGCACAGTTTTACTTCTTTCTTGATACCGCGCACGCACCGACCCGATCAGTCCTGCGTAATATGCCTCGTTAAACGCAGGCCTACTCTAAACGAGTGGCATGTCCAGCAAGGATCGGTGAATCCCGGCCACGGCGGCCGCATTTCGGTATGCGAAAACACCCGTGTACTTCGATTTAGGTACACGTTAAAGAACCCCAGGCGGTCGAAATTTCCGGAGTCCTCCACTACGGCGTGCCTCATAATCAGAAAGTGGTTTTGGCACGTAAAACTCCATAACTTTTTTTAAGGATCGGCGATATCCCCTTAGAAAACGCAGGGAGACAGCAACACCACTGCGCACGCAATCAGCCAATGCAAGTGCGGCGCGCGAGGTGCTCCAGCATGGCGCGGACACAGCGGCGCGGGCGGACGTGAGGTCACGTGCAAGCCATGCATTGTCACCGACAAAACGCGTCATGCATGACGTGTGTATTGCGAGAGTGAGCCGGGCTCACTCCCGCACTTTGGATGAATGAATGGATGGATGGATGACTGGATGGATAGATGTTATGAGCGTCCCCTTCGGAACGGGGCGGTGGGTTGCGCCACCAAGCTCTTGCTATTATACGTGTTATTATACCTAGGTTAAAAAAGAAAAAAAAGCACTATGAACTCCCACAACCAAATTTTCTGACCCCCTATTGGGAACTTTGCTTTTGTACGTCTCCCTTTTTTTTTGTCGTTTCCCTACTTCCACCAATCTTCCTATCGCCTTTTACTAAGCTCTATTGCGGACATGTTTACTTTTCCCCTGCTCTCGCTGAACCCAAGGGCTTCAAGCAGGCCAGTGGTGCCTAAATCGACCGCTGGGTAGACGTCTTCACATTCTAATAAAACATGCTCCATCGTTTTCCCAGTTTTACCGCAGCAAGCACATGCTTCTTCTTCCTTCTTTCTTCAGGACACGCTGCGCCATTTACCGGCGACGACATGAAGTTTTTGTAGACCTCCGAGATGCGTGGCGCATCGGTGTGAGCGAACACTGAAAATTGTTGTCTCGCTGGCCGCACGCATTCGTAGCGCAGCTCGCTAGAGCGTCAAGCTGCGGTGCTTGAAGAACCCGTGCGACGCGGATTCTATCACGCCTAGATAAATAAATAGATCAAGACAAGATAAATTTCAACCCTTTTTCTTAATTTTAGAGCGGCACAATGACCAGTGCATTCGCGGCGCAGTTCGCTGACGTGTCTGGCTGCTGCGCTTCAGGAATTCATATGCCACGTGTTCTATTCCGCCCGTCACCGAAGATGTTAAAAATTTAATGGGCTTAGCCTTCTTAAGATACTTGTTTTTGTGTTCTAACCGTCTTCTCGTCAGCTTGGGTCACTAGGTAGTCTATGGTCCATACTGTAGGGCAATTGGGTTGCTGTGCTGAGGGTAATCCTGTTTGAAACCAATCATTGCACCTAATTGGGCAAATGAGTACGTTACACTTGGTATATGTGGCGCTCTTCAGTAACCTTTCACGTGAACTTGGCTTACTAGGCATGCGTCGCATTTCAATGAACGTCTCTGGCACCAACTTCTGTCATGGAAAATGTAAAGTTTACTGGGTTTGGTGCCGCCCGTCAATGAGAAAATCCTCGAGAATGTCTCTAATGCTGGGCGAAATCAAATCCACGTCATATATATATATATATATATATATATATATATATATATATATATATATATATATATACAGAAAATATTGTGTGTATATATTACCAGTCACGCGCCACGCATGGACGTCATGCCAAAAAAAAACCGCTACATGGCGCAGCATATCCAGAGAAATTCGCGAAAGAGCAGCCCGGCTGCACACACGCCTCACACATATTGCTTGAGAATAACTTCATGGGCGAGTTGGCGTTTACTTAACATGTTGCTTTTTAACGCAAAATCTCGAAAAAAAAATCGACAGTGAGAGGCGATAGGAAAGACGAGCGCTACACTTACAACAGTTGTAAGTGTAGCGCTCGTCTTTCCTTTCCTTTCGCCTCTCACTGCCAAAAGCAACATGTTAAGGTCACACATGTCGGGTTTCAGCGGCGGCAATACGGTGTGTCTCTACATTGCGTCGATGCTCATTGCATTAACGTCGACAGCCATTGGGATGCGGGTTCTGCTGGAATATTTTATACGCATTTAATTTTCCTCAGCCGCTCGCTACTGCAGTACCGTGTTCTTTTTTTTTATTTAAGAGCGGCACATACCCCGTGGTCCACGTTCAACCATCCAAGCTGGCTTGAAACAGGTTAATTGAATAGTGACACATACCCAGTAGCACATATCCAGGGACCCAAGTGGACGTGAACGAGGTTAAATGAGGATATATACGCATACCGAAAAGTGTGTGAGGTTCCTAAAGAATACTACTCACATTTCAAGAAAAAAAAAAGCCCAAGAAAAAGAAATGACTCCAGACACACATTTGCTGTGTGTTTTTGTGTGTCATTCATTACACGCCGAAAATAAGAAGAGGAGCGTTGGTAACGGTTTAATTTTTAGCTCAAGTAGCTGACGTTTTATTTCTTTGTGGGTGTGTGTTGTTTTCTTCAACTCCAGAGAGATGGCGCAAGAAAGAGAGAAAAATATAAATCTAAGAAAAACGAAAAGCCACCTATGTAGGATGGAACGGATGACATTTATGCTGATATGATCTCAATGGTAACGGAAACGCTTGGTGATTACGATGACAGTATTTCGTGGATTTAAGTCTCTCAAAGAAGCCATTATGTACGAGTTTGTAAGTACCCTGAAAAGACTTACACCATTTCATGCATGCTCTTGAACGTAACTGGTTGGAAAAGGTTGACTGGGTCTCTACAGGGGCTTGGACGCTTGGAATATGACTACAAAGTGGACTTTTGATGTTGCTTAATGCAATTCAACCCGCTCTTTTCAGGACTGTTATCCCATCCGTGTCAAAGCCCTCTACGTAATCCACAACCCAGCATTGTTTGATATACTTTTTGCGGCAGCGAAGCGTTTTATGAAGCCAAAGTTGCTCCAAAGGGTAAGCGCAGAAATTTTATACAATTTTGGTAACAGAATTGTACTTATGTGTGTGTTCACCGTTGATAACGGAATGTCAGTTTTTTTGTGTACGTTGGTGTTAAGGAAGCGACGAGATGATTGTCAGGAGTGTTCGAATAGCGATATTTCCGAATGGGATCGAGTAAGAATACGAATATCCGAGAGAAAGGACATTCGGATATTGAGGCCAGCATCAAATATTCGGAAGCTTCGGAAGTTTGCGTGGTGTCCATTTTTATAACTTTTTAAAGCTGAATGAAAATACGATCCAACTAGCCCCTATGTTCACTTAGTGCGTGGAGTCCGTTTGGTAAAAGAAGAAAAAGAGAGCGAGAGGAATAGTTAATTTGATACATGCACGTAATACTTTCTCAGCTTGCTTCCCCGACAACTAAAAAAAATTGTAAGTATGAGACAACTGCTTTCGTTTATCGAGAGCACCATGACAACGACAGTAATGAAGCGAAAAGATGCACGTAGGTTGTCGTGTTCTTTGAAGGGGAGGAGTGTGATTCTAGAGCACTTCACGTTGTTTTAAAGTACGCAAGACGTTGAGAGCGGGCAAATAGTTTGACTTTCCTAATTGGAGACGACCAAATCGAGACTGTAAATAATACAGCAGAATTTATGAGCCCCTTAAGTTCGCCAAGAGGCTGATGCCTTTGCACAAGAACCGCCGCTCTCCTGCAGCAAAATCCTTTGGAATAGTGATCACATGCGTCAGGCTCGCTCGCTCGAGACTCTGCAGGGTTGTTCGGAATTTCAAATATTTAAACGGAAACGAATATATTCGTCAATTTTCAATAGCAAACTCATGAATGGAATTCCAATCGAACAGCAAGGACTATTCGATTCGTATTCAAAATTTCTAATATTCGCACACTACTATAATGGTTATAGTTATTCAGATGAAGAATGAATAGTTTTTGTAAGAAAGTGACATTTGAAGAGAAGATGCGGCTGGTGACGTAATGTAATCGCGCTGACTCCGACAACAAGAGGAGCGTACAGCACTTCTGTGCTGGTGATTGAAGAATTAATGTGCCAGGCGTTATGTGACAGACCAAATAAATCTCGGTGCTACGTTGAGCTCTCCTAGGACACCGCGCCAACTACACGCTTCGTATAAGGCCCCTTAAAAACAATAATTTAGTAATTATTTTGAAAGCTGCTACTCAACCTACACACATCCAAATCTCGATACACCCCCCCCCCCCCCCGCCCATATAACGTGACCCCAACTTCCCTACAAGTATAATACTGCTGCGAAATTTAATTGTCCCAGCGCAGCGGGGAAATTTCGTAAGCGTTTCATGTAATGCCCCTAAACAGGCAAAGAATGAGGGCTTAGCAATCTTAATTTATCTCCTGAATGAGGAGCGCAATTCAGGATTTGCTTGCATATTACACATAACGCGGCTCGTTTTCTCTCTAAATATAAGCTCGCGGACTTGTGCAGCTTTCCCAGGACATCGTGAAAAGACGCGTATACTACGTCATGCTCTTTTAGTCGCACTAATGGCTTTGCTGCAAAACGTTAAGGCGAAGTACACAGCGCCTTGCAATACGTAGGGTCTCTACAGGCACATGACACTTTGTATAGCTTTGCTGTAAAAGTGTTGTGATGTTTGATTTCTCTTGCAGGACCGGCGTCAATGTTCCTCGCGTTTTTGGTTGGTGACGAGTCCTCGGACGGTGACTTCAAGGCGTGCGCGGCAAATCAAATTGATCAGTAAAAGCGCCTCCAAACGAAGAGAACGAAGATGAAAAGCGAAACTTTCATCTCGACTGCGCAAATCACAAAAATTTTTACGAGTGACAGAGCAAGGTGCCGCAAGTTGGCCGAACTTGAAGCTACCTGCACTTCTTCCTCATGTGTTTCTTAAATGTTTTGACTTTTCTGTCTCGCTCCGTATGCAGCACTGAGAGGAATTTAAGTGAACACGCATATGCGTCTAGGTTTCGTTTATCGCCCGAATTCTCAAGTTTGCATAACTTGCCCCTGGAACTCTTGATTTAGTGGTCGTACGAATACATTACACTGCAGCCAACCTAGCATTGTGCAACAATTTAGCAGGAGTTGTCGAACACGCACGCAATGCTGTGCGGTTGAAGCAAACATCCTCATTTCGAAATAGCCCACGGACTTCGCTGACGAATCGCTCTCTATCGAATGTCTACATAGCTTGAGGCATATAATATACGCGCTTATTTGCTCACGCTGACACTTTGTTTCGCATTTTTCAGGTTCGTCTTCTGGGACACGACCTGGTTAAGTTACACAACCTGCTTCCTGCGGACGTAATACCCAAGGAAGCTGGCGGAACTCACGAATTCTACGATTACGACAAGCTAGAAAAAGATCTGCAAAGCAAAGCCAAGTTCTTCGACGAGATCAGCCGGTATGGATATCGCACGCCCATCAGTCGTGGCAGATGATTCAGTATTGCGCTGCTAGCGCTGCCTGAGGAGCGAAAGCGCAGAACGCCGAATGAACGTCTGTGATAAGACATTCTATGACACAAGAGTGTCTGAAAGTAACGGCGCCCCAATTTACTGCGGCGAATAATAAAAGCTATCATAGTGGCTCGGTCAAGAGGCTTTGTCAAAAGGGTGCTATTAAAGAGCAATTATTGCATTGTGAGGAAATGCGGTTGGCAGATGTACGCCATGCTCTCTCTCTTAATCTCTACACACACACACACTTACACACACACACACACAGACGCACACGCACACTGCAAATTAAAGCTCGCTTGGTGTGACGCTTCGGAACGTCTTGACGACAAATGTGCAGTATTCATTGTGGCTCGACGATGCCTTCAAGACAGCAAACCTCATGAAAATCACAATTTCAAATGAATTTACGAGGTAAGTAGACATCAAAATTTAGGAAGGGGCGCTCAATTTTCCATTATGGGTTTTCATTATAAATGCATTTAAGATGATGTTTTGACAATGATCGTAAACCATACTTACAAATGTTCTTGATCATGAACCTTACGAAGTATGTTCAGCATTATGAACTCATCTGAAATCATTAGGAGGGAAGAAAGGGTGCTGCCTGCTGCAGGCGGACCTAACTTTACAAAAGTTGGCTGCAATTGCTCCGCCTAAACGCCACATATCAACCGCGATACGGTCTGAAACACTTCGCAGTACAACTAAAAAAACCAGGTTTCAGAACAAAGTTGACTCGGAGCTCATTACATTGCACGTTTTCCGAACTACGATGACCCATACATCTCACCATACACTTCCCAGCTCTGTTTTATTTACCTAACGCATAACATTTTTCTTTCTTTCTTTTCCTCTATCACATTTCATTCTTTTAGCCCTTTCCTCAGCACAGGGCATCCAGTCGATAAACTGGCTAATCTCCCTGTATTTAGTAAAGCAATGAAGGGGGCTAGTTGGTGAACGTTCATGGTTATATTGCGCTCAGTTTTACAAACACGATATTAAGGAAGGACAGGACAGGACAGGACGTCCGTCCACGTCCTGTCCTTCCTTAATATTGTGTTTGTAAAACTGAACGCAATATAACCATGAATCTCCCTGTCTTTCCTGCACGGCAACTTCTGTCATGCTTTCGTACAAAGACCAAAGGCGAGTTGTAAGGACACTGAGAGCGCTGCATAACTCCTAACTCAACATGTCGTCGACTTCCTTCTCCACAGGTTCTCTCAAGGCGAACGGCAGCGGGTATCGAGGAGTAATGATGGGCTCGTTGGCAGTCAGATTTGTTTTTCCAGGAATCTCAGAAAAAAATGTCCTTGAAGGTCTCTAAAAGTGTATGCAACTCGGCACGGCGACTCTTGTCTAGTTCATCAGAGACATTAATCGCCTCATTTTGCTTGCTCTTTTGGATTTCAAAACTCGGAAGCTGGGGTTTCGCTCTCTGCCTCTTCGACGACGACAAACACTGAATGTTGGCAATGCATGATAGAGAGTTCATCGTAGCGTTTTAACATATTTACGTGGAAGAGCTTCCTAAAATGGCCTACGTGCACCCAGTAATCATAATCATTCTTCTTTCCAATCACCGGGAATTGTCCCTCCCATTTCATAAGCAATTTGTTGTTATCTGTTGGGATCAAGATCAACGCTCGACCTCCGACCACCGTTGCCGACACGTGGAACGCCTGTGAAAACATTTCTTCCGAGTATTTTGAGCTTTTGACATGGGGATCGACAGCTGGCTCCGTGCTACAGTTGTATCGAGCACTTATCGGATTCCTACGATACAGCTCTCCCGTGCTTGCTAAAACATGCAAGTCAACTCTTCGAGAACTTCAGAGCGTGCAAGCACAGGCACGTATACGCCTTTGCCTAGGCCTTCTGCGGAGCGCCTAGGCAAACGCAATAAGCATTAGCAAGCAAAAGCAATAAGTGTTCACTCACTCATAAACTCAATCGATACATTAAAACTTATACCACCGCTTCACCATAACCCTCATTATCGACTGCAATAAGGCATTGCTGTCCGAAGATGTGCTTAAAGACCACCTAAGTGACTTAGAAAAGCTTGGAAGCACTTGCACAGGCTACCTGGAGACTTCGGAAGCAGGCGTTTGAGAACTTTCAGCATTATTTTGCAGCTAGAAACGCAACCTATAAGACGGAGCTCCTTGAAACAATAAGGCTGCTGGATAATACAGCAAAAGCCTGTGTAATGGCGTCCCCTTCCCTCTCGCCCATTTAGATGAAATCGGCAATTTTCTTTTCGTGGGATCACAGCAACGCTGGAAATTTCTGCATATTGCACTAGTCATTTAAATTTCTTAGTAATTTCTCAGTAACTGAACTTCTCGGTAAGTATAATAAAAGCGTTGGTAACTTTTCACATTAACCTTTTATGGTCAATGTTTATATTAAGGAGATCATGTCATAAAACAATGGCAATATTATTTTGTGTTTTCGCTCAGAAATATAGATAATTGAATTTGACACTAAGTAGGCGAATTTCGCGTTCATAGATGGGAGTCCCGAATCAAAGACCCCCCACTCCTAGCTAATGGCGGCGTAAGTGGGATGTCTTGCGTTCGCCAACCGAGAGGGGCTCATGTGTGTGTTCGCGCGTGCGTGTGGCCAGCACCTCCACATTTCTAGGCCAACAATCGAGCTATGGCCCTAAATCACAACGTTACGAAACTCCCGCCTCTGCATGCAAAATTAGCGAACTGATTGTCAAATTTGATAATGAATTCACTCGCTAACCAATTTTCCGGATTTTACGCAAGAACGTCCAACTAATCAGACAGTCAGAAAGAAATTAGCTTTAGCGGTGAAATCCGTTTTGTTCGTTGCTACAATGCCAGGGGTACGGAAAACGTAATTTTGCCCTGCGAGGAGCTTCACTGAAATATCTGTTTAAGATACCGCGATGTCCGAGGCCGCTGGGGCGTTTCGTGTTCGCTTGTCGCGCAGCCCTATGTGGGTCACGCGTCGTTGGGAAGTGCATGATGCGAGCGCGCGGCATCGTGTTGATGCTGTCAGATTAAGCCTTGACGCTGTCAGTGCAGGCTGCGTTGCGCGAATTTAGTTCGGAGCTTTCTGCCAGCCCACACGCATGCACCATTCCGCCCAGTAAGCGCACAAAGAAACTCGGTCGGTGTTCACGGAACTCGACAGCACATCGCCCACGAACGCGGTGAAACGAATCTCGGCTTCTACAAATGCCAGTCTAGCCAGTGATCGTAACCTCATTATCGATCTCCAAGGAGGTCTGTCACCCCGAATGTACTGGCGGAGAGATTGACACGACGGCAAATTTCTGTCAAGCCAGCTACAGGCAGGCTACGCAGCTATAGGCCTAACCAGCAGCACTTCGTCAGTAACCAGCTCGGCGAAAGTTACGGTTTGGCGCGGAGTCAACGAGCAGCTTAGTAGCGGCCGTACGGCATCCTAAAGCAGTGAAATCGTTTCATATGTCGGATCCAGCGCAATTGCTTGCAGCCTCCTGCAAAGGCATTAGAAACGACTCTGCCCTGTTGCCTAACCAACCTCCGCTCGGTGGCCAAGCAGCTATGTTGAAGGTACTGAATAAAAATCTCTGTACAATAGTATAGACGATGGAGAAAGGGCACGATATCATCTTCCAATGGCTTAGGGGGCATTGTGGCATTGTCGTTAATGACCTCACTGACAAGAAGGCTACCCG
Organism: Dermacentor variabilis; assembly: GCF_050947875.1. NCBI lineage: Eukaryota > Metazoa > Arthropoda > Arachnida > Ixodida > Ixodidae > Dermacentor > Dermacentor variabilis. Next base: position 73,829,221 of record NC_134571.1, on the reverse strand, counting down.
TTCTACCAACGAAGACACCCAAGCTATTACAATCCTACTAATGAGGACGGACGGGCCAGTGAAGCGGATCACCGGTAAATTCAAGGTGTTACACGTAACGGCGTGTACGGCAGCCCAACTTGCAGCCTTCCGTGCCGCTTTGAACTATGTCACTGATGAACCGGCACAGAAATGAGTCATGTTTAATGACTCCGAAGCAGCTCTTCGCAGTCTCTTATCTAAACGTCACACAACATAAGAAATTATAGTATCCGACCATAGGGAAACACGCCATAGTGCTCTGGAAACATGGCACTTAAGTGCCATCTACCCTTTCGCGCTGCAAAGCAACGTTTCTGTACCGCCTATGGCTGGTAGTATTTTATAGTTTGTTGCTGTTCACACGTCTCTGCATTTGGTTAATGACCGAAGGTGCCATCGCATTATTTGACTTTAGGGCCCTCGTCTGTAATTACACTTAACCCATGCAATGTATGTTAATGAATAACAAACTGACACTGACACTGAATCATGAGTAGTCTGTGCAATATGTCTATAGCGAAAACTTCTAGAGATGCTTTCTGTACCGTTAAATGTATCTGCCACTGCAGTTACAACAACGGCGTCCAAGACATCTTTAAAGAAATACTGAGACATATATGCGCTCGAAGTCGTAGAAACTCTGTGCCTCATGCGTATTGAACGTAAAAATTCCGGCAGAACCCACCTTACAACGAATGTCGACGTTGATGCGATTATCCCTGAAGCAAAGGCAAATATTCAGTGTCCCTGTGCTTCTAGTTGCCGCTAAATTTGCCCTCACTCTGCGATCTTCTAGCCTCTTATTTATCTCAGATGGCAGAGCGAATGCCTCGGAAAGGCGTTGGTCCCAGGTTCGAATGCCGGACATGGATGACATTTGCAGCGAAGCTAAAGACCTCTAACCCACAATGCACTTGCGTCCGAGGGCAAAACGTGGGCCGATCCTGCAGGTAGTGAAATACGGGGCCGACTCGCAGTGAAGGCGAAGCAGCTTTCTTGCACTCCACACCCTAATAATAATAATAATAATAATAATAATAATAATAATAATAATAATAATAATAATAATAATAATAATAATAATAATAATAATAATAATAATAATAATAATAATAATAATAATAATAATAATAATAATAATAATAATAATAATAATAATAATAAATGAAATAACTAAATCAAGATGCATTGCTTAAAATCGAAGGGTATATTGGAATCGCTTGTGAACAGCACATAGACTCACGAGTAGGAGGCATTGCCATATACACAAAGGACAACATGTATACATACAACCGTACACTCTTCACTTGCAAGAGAACAATGTCGCCGACTGCGGGGATGTGCCGTACAAACGAAAGACAGAATTGTGATATCCAATGTGTATATATTTCCATGTAAACCCAAGTGTGATATCGAGAAGTTCATGACCACGCACTTTGCATAGTTTAGCCGTGATGACAATACCCTTTGATCATCGCTGAAAACTTCAATGCTTACATTTGCAAACCAGACAAGAAATGGTTCGCTCAGTTTGTGCTAAAAGAGGTTGGTTTGAAGTGCCAAACCAAGTCATTCAAGTGCTCAACAAAGGCCGTGAACTGACGAAGACGAGCGACAGCGGTCCAGGAGCAGAAGGGCAACTGGTTTCATCATGGCTAGGTCAACTATAGTTATACCCCCAGGTAAACGGTAATTGCGTCGCGAGTGCCAATTTCTCCCCTGGTGCACAGTAGGCCAAACTCCTAGAGAAATAACGAAACACTGAAGCCTGCTGGCAACGGTTTTGTTGATGCGCGAGGGGGAAACACTATCCCGCTTGTCGTCTGCTATGCGCTCGACGAGCACGTGACTTTCTCTGCCAACGGAAACCAACAACGCTTGCATCACTTTTTGTAGGATTATTTTCCTACTTCAGATTTTGTTTTTAACACTCTTCGGCTTCTAATTTTCTTTTCTTAGTCATAGCATACGTGCACCGCATCTGTGTAAAAACTTATCCTTCTTTTCAAGATGCGCGAATCGGCATGCTATGTCACGCGGCTATTTTGTTTCGTCAAAACATAAGTAGACCGAAAAATGTGGTTTATTCACTGTTATTATTAGCCATCTATCGCACAAAAAGGCATTCAATACACAACACAATAACGTAGAGCTGAGTATCTCATTACTCTGTGCGAATGTGGGGAATCTGTAGTGCGATCACACACACGTAAGACAGCTTCCTACAATTTCTCGAAGACAGAAAGGCGCTACAGAGGTCATGTTTGTTTGCTGCACACAATGCAACTCTACCATAGCAATTTTCTGTAGCAGTAGTTATTTGTGAATAACAAGAAGGTCATCTAAAGCAGCAGATTCACATTTTTCGCATACCAGTAAAAACAACGTTTTTTTTTTATTCCACACAGTGGGTGTACACGCTAGTCCAAGAAGCATGCTATACCTATCTAATTTTCTGTGTAGCTTTCCTTGTGCTAATGTGCCGATATATATTTAACAAATCATATTGAAAATGCCTAAAGTTTTTTTTTCATATTTGGTCTTGTTTCGCGATACATATAAGACCACTAGAGCTTCATCCAGATTTTTAACATGGCAAACAAGGTGTAAATAAAAAATTGCTCGCAAGCATACTGTAGGTGTTTCTAAAAATTTGTAATGCACCTCGTTTTCTTTATCGTCATCTAGACATAAATGGCACAGTTCCAAGACAATAACAACAAATAGCGCTGTTTTATTTTGTTGTTGTTGAAAAAACAGTAAATGCCGGAGAAGCATGTGTCAGTTGGCAGTTTATTGTTAGTAGAGTTTTGGCAAGGACAGAGTGACGCACAAAGGTATTATTGAACACGTAGCTTCGGGACATGGATCAATATATTCTAAAAGCAATGCAAGTCAGCTGCATTCATTGCATCAGGGCAACCTGCTAAGAACAATTCTTTTCTGAATGGTTTTCAAAACGTTATTCTAATACGCTGAATGTACATTACGCACTCTCTTTAATAGAGAATAAAGGCTCAGTTTTGTGCGGCTTGCTTGAAGCACAGGACAGCTGTTAGAGCTATGTTACAAGTTTTATCATTGGCTGGAGGTCGTCCGTCATGAGAATTTCGGTGTCGACACAATAAGGAGGCGAAAGCATTTCAACTTTTCTCGAACACTAGTTGCTGGCACAGCTTGATTTCTTTGCTTATTAAGATTATTCATAATTTTGGCGAAAGGAGACTCCCATGCTCCTCCGACCTTTGCTATATTACTGAAACCAACTCTAGACCAAGCACTGAAGTCAAGAGTGCTGAGCAACACTAGTAATTGCACAAGTTTACTGAAGCAAGCTCAAGAAGATTCTAGCGTCCCAAGTTCCATTTATAGTAGCTATGTAATGATCTTTGAAGCGGAGGGTACAAGCGTTCGAGCAATTACTTTCTGAAGAAAGAATACGTTGAACGATGTTTATTTTATTTTTTTATTTATTTATCAATACTGCAATCCCCATTGGGGATTTTAGCAGGGTGGGAAACAATACATATGTAAGAATACTATAGTATAGGCAACGAAAACAATACAAGTCAGGTTAACGGAGCTTAAACATAGCAGTGGCACAGCAAGAAAACAAATTGTTACTCAATACTTGAAACAAACGCCGAAAGGGATGATTTTAAAACTTGGTCATTGGTTAGATGATTCCATTCAACGATTGTTCGAGGAAAGAAGGAATACTTAAAACAATTATTACGTGTACTAAATGGGGTTATTGTTCGGCTATGTCGCTGTCTAGTAGCATAACCAGATGAAAAAGTAATTATTCCCGTGAGATCTGTCTTATAATGACCGTTAATAAGTTGAAAAAGAAATTTTAGTCGTGATACACGATTTCTTTGCATTAATGGTGGCAGGTTTGCTTTTGTTAAGAGGTATGTCACTGAAGTGCGTCCGAAGTTGTTATAAATGAAACGAGCTGCTTTTCTTTGCACCATTTCTATCTTGTTAGTGCCAGTTTTAGTAAAAGGGTCCCAAATTACACATGCATAGTCTAGCATCGGTAAAACTACAGCTTTATATGCGAGTAGGCGTACAGTGGGAGTAGAAAGTTTCAAAGCCCTTCTTAAAAAATAAAGCTTGCGGTTAGCATTAGATACTACATATTCAAGGTGCTTAGCCCAAGTGAGGTCATTTGTGATCCAGAGTCCTAGATACTTATAATGTGTTACTTCGGAAATATTTATGTTAGTAATACCATATGGAAACGTTAGTTTATGTTTCTTATGTGAGATGGACATAAAAACTGTTTTCTCGAAATTAATTGACATTTGCCAGGCAGCGCACCAGTCGACAATTTGTCGAAAAGCATCATTCAGCAACTCCTGGTCAGTAACATTGTCTATCTCCGAGTACAATACACAGTCATCTGCATAAAGCTTAGCCATAACAGGAATACCATGCAGCATATCATTAATGAACAAAAGGAACAAGAGAGGTCCAAGGACCTCTCTTGTTCAAATGCAAATACAGAAATATGCCAGAATAATTTTTAAAGATAGGCTAATCAGGAGAATTTGTAATATGAATTACAAAAAAGAATAATATGTCGAAGTAAGACATTTTTCTTAATTTTCAGACTTTTGGAGCTCTCTTTATTGCAACGGGTTTTCTCTCGCGCTGTCTTTTTAGATCCACATTGGTGCCATTTATGTGCAGCATAAGCCACGCATAGCGGAACTACTGCAGCAGGTCTATGCTACACTTACTAGAGCAAACTATTTTTTATAGTAGAGCGCTGTTTAGCTTATCCTTCAGTGTAGTGGACACACCGCACAACTTCGCGACCTCAACAGCGAGCTCCGGAAAACATCTATCCACGTCCTTCCCTTCCTCTTGCGATAATGGAGCGTCACCTGGCCGGGCAATTAAGAGGCGGACACTCTTGCAAAAAGTGCCCACCACTCAAGCGTCCCCCTTAGCCCTGCTGTAACGGGCGCAGACTTCTCGAGACATAGGCTGCGCCGGCATATCATCGCCTGCCACACGGACAAACGGGTATCCCTGGGCCGGCCTCCGCGGCCTCTTCCACAGCACGGCCTCGCACGGAGGGATGCCTGGTTGCTGCTCCGACTGCGAGTTGTCTGCTACTGGACGGCAGCCCCCCGGCACCGCCTTGGGAAAGCCACCTCGCCAGCCTGGGCCTCCTGTAGTGAACCAGAGACACTGGAGCACCTCCTGCTGGCCTGGCCTGCTCACCTGCAGCACCGCGGCCGACTTCTGCAGGAGTTCCACCGCCTGGAGCTCCCATGTTCACGACAGGAAGATATCCTCTTCCCCTGCCGTAATCAGCTACCAGCCTTTCTACGTGTCGTCGAGTACCTCGACTCGTCGGGCCTCTCGGCGAGACTATAGGAAATTTCTACAAAGACAGATAGCCTCCCACCACCTCGAGCTTCCTGATCCTCCACTACTTCGCTTCTGCTGGGCCACCTCCTATACGGTCAACCTCCAGCCTACTCCTCCGCTCGAACCCACTGGGCACTCCCAGGCGGGCTGCTTTGACGCTGCTGGGACGACCCTACCTTTCTCCCTCCTACCCTCTCTCTCTTTTAATCCCATCTCCGCCACCATGCTGGCGCTGAGGCGTGCTCCCGCATGGGTTGCAGAAGATAGTGCTAGCCTCTCCTCCTTCCCCACAAGAACCACTTCTCAAGAGTTGGTAGAACTCAGGGCTCACATGATACATCAACTTCTCTAGAGCTTTCCTCTTGGTGATCTTTCGGCAGCTCTTTTCTGATTTCCGATACCTTAAATTTGTGTATCATCTCTCAGTCGGTTGATGACGCCTGCGGTCTCTGGTGAGTATATTTTCCGCTTTTGGCCTCGTTGCGGCAGTGTAGAACCTGTAAAGACAGATACATCATCATAACACTTTGTGAAGTTGGCAAATTTTCGCCGAAGTTGTACGCTGTGTAAGAAAACACTACACTCCGGCACACACGACAAACGCAAAACCCCTGTCTACGCTTGAGTGTCATGTTCCATTGTAAAGAGAATTACATTGGCAACACATGCGTGCCATAGGACGGCGCCTCACATTTATGGAAAAACAACATGAAAAGGCCGTTAAATTTCTAGTGCAAGCGACAAAAAATGGCAATGTTTTCATAAAATAGTACTTTTATTCGATGCAGTTTAGTTACGATTATATTTGGTTGCAGGACTTCAAGTTGAAATACGCCCCCGAAATTGAATAAGCAGAGTACCAAATTTTAGTGTTGCTATACATTCATGTAACATATTAAGCACTGCTGGTTTCTCAATAGCTGGCTGAGAACACTAGACATCAGTTTTAGTCTAGTTTTCTTGATCGATGAAAGTTTTGATTCATCTTGTTAAGGGTTAGGTAATTGACAGCTTCATTTGGCTTATTTTTTCTGCAAGATATCTGCGAGAGCAAAACTAACTTCCAATAGTTTAAAGGTGCTGCACAACTAGGCAGTGCAATTTTGGCTCCGGAAGAATTTCTGATATGAAGCGGCCAGCCGAGCTTAGGGAGAAGACGGCAGCGCGCTGCAAGAAGTGGCTTCGGCGTGTCGTATGCTGTGGCGTCAAGCAAGGCGCGACATTTTACGAACGTGACGAGACCGCTAGCTGTTTGGTGTACCTCCGTCCATAAGCGACTCGTGAATTCCCGGTAAGGGCTGAAAGGTTTTCTATTTCTCATTTTCTTTTTTTTTTTCACATTACCTTTAAGCGCTGTTCAAGTTCGCCGAAAAATATATCGTATGGCAAGCCCCGTTCATGGCCGCATGCGTACGGGAGACTCCGAAACCACGATGATAGAACCATTGAGAAATACTATGTTGTCTAACCTACCGCGATCAGCAAAACCCGTATACCGCGGATAATTCAGGCATTTTCACAGGCACGTAGGATCGTCTGGGCTGGAATTGTTCGATATAAGGTAGCCGGACAGCCTGCAGGGTTATCTGACTGAGCTAGCTTGAATGATCGGTTGCCACAGTCAGAAGTTCGAATCTTCGCGTTTTTTTTTTGAAGGTGGGAAACTCGAATTCACCTCTCCCAGTACACTACATCTCCAGGCTTTGAGTGTCGCCTGAGACTGGCAAAAACGCCGAGAGCAAGTCGGGCTGTACTAACCCAGGTACAACCAAACTAGGAAGACCCGCTAAGCTTCAATAAGACACTCTCTCACCAGAACAGGAATCAGCCTCCCTGGTTAAGTATTAGGCCACACCCTCCCAAATGACTCATTTGATTACTGAATGGCCCTCAGTTCCCAGCAGCTGCGGGGCATCTGAACAAGGCGGCGGTGAGAACTGTAACGCCGCCATCTTCTGGATAGGCCGCCAATGGAAACACCCTTGCAACGTTTAACACCCGAGCATTCTCGAGTGAAGCTAGCCTAGCAGGACTCTTTGAGGGAATATCAGGCATTGTTTGGGATATAATTGGTCTTAGTGAGGTTAGCAGAACTGGTGAGGCTTATAGAGTGCTGAGAAATGGCCACGCCCTCTGCTATGGAGGACTACCACATAAGAAGCAGGTCGGAGTGGGATTCCTAATCTATAAGGACATAGCGGGTAACACTGACGAATTCTACAGCATTAATGAGAGGGTAGCAGTAGTTGTAATAAAGCTGAATCGGAGGTATAGAATAAAGGTAGTACAAACCTACGCTCCAACCTCCAGTCACGATGATGAAGAAATTGAACAGTTTTATAAAGATATTGAATTAGCGATGCGAAAAGTGCAAACTCAGTATACTCTGGTCATGGGCGACTTCAATGCAAAAGTGTGGAAAAAGCAGGCTGGTGAACAAGCAATTGGCAACAATGGCGTGGATACTAGGAACATTCGAGGAGAGATGTTGGTAGAATTCGCGAAAAGGAATGAGCTGCGAATAATGAACACCTTCTTCAGGAAGCGTTGGAACGAAAAATGGACCTGGAAAAGCCCTACTGGTGAGAGAGAATAAACATTTTTATTGGGTGAAAGCAGCTTTGGAGAGGCGACCTGATTCCAGAATGCCTTGAGCTTGGCCCGCGTCCTGGAACCTCGCAATCAGCCGTTGCTGATCCTCGAGGTCGGAGCTGGCGAAGGCTCTCTCCCAAAGCTCGTTGGTGGGGAAAGGGTTCGGAGGATTTAATGGTGCCGCTCTGCAACCCCCTACTATGTGCCTAAGGGACCCTGGGCTCTGCACAGAAGCGGCATTGCGGAGAGAATTGTGTAGGGGCTATGAGGTGATTTCTGGTTGGGTGGGGAAATGTATTAACCTGTAGAGCTCGGAGGAATCGCTGCATATTCGTGGCATAGGTGACTCCAACTTCTTTTTGAAATGCAGAACGCAAACGGCTACATAATTTATTTTTTTTCTTCTGTCGTGTTCATGACCATTCCAAAGTGGTAATGTAATAAGAAAGGACTGGTCACCGGAGTGTTCTCCAGCGTAAACAGTTTGTGGAGCAAGCATTCAAATACCTTTGGCAGATATAAAGTGCAAGTTTTCTACTCGTGGAAAAAATGAAGAGCAACCGCGAACATATAACGAAGCGAAATTTACGTCTGGGCGTCAGCTAGCATCAATCGGCAAAGTAGCTTCAGTTTCTTACAACACAGCAGAAAAATGCGCCGCGCAATACAAAAAAAAAAAAAACAGCTATTCGCTTGAAAACAAGCTTGGAACGTCTTTTGTTTCATCCTGTAGCTGTTTTGATAAGCACAGCGCTTGTTTCTTCATAACGACTGCAGAAAAAAGTGTCCTTACCTCTCGTCCGCTTGGAAACGAAAAAAAAAAAAAAAACAATTTCGCCATCGTGTTGCTCCCCGAGTTGCCACGTCACACAGCCGCGACGCAAGCCTTGTATCCTTTCCTCGTTTTTTTTTTCTCGACATTGCCGCAACATTCGCAGGCACAGAACGAATGTTTTAAACTGCAGCGCGTACCAAAAAAACATGCACGTGCATAAAAAGCGGCAGGAGCAGACGAAGAGAATGGCAGCCGAAGCGACAAGGTCGGAGGCGCCACGAGCGAAAGCGCCTTCCCTTGGCGCAATAAATGAAGCGACGAAATAAATATAGAAGATCCCTTTTTTTTCTGAAGATAATTGCATCACTTCACTTTATTGTTATGTAGTTTGAGAAGGTAGAACCCCATATGCAAAAGTTATAGAATTTTCCTTTGGCTACCAGTGTCATGGCGACGCTTTATTGCCAATACCGAAACTAGACTCACTGTCCACCCATCGGTTTTATTGCCATGAACGAATTGTTCTTATACATACAATTCTATGACGTAACGCAGGGCCGTGTGCAATTTCCAATCGCACCGTATCGTTCGATAAGAAAACATGACACTCAAGAGCTTGCGCTACGACAGTGCATAGATTTAACTTTGGTCAAGATTCTGTCTAAGGCCGTAACCAAACCAATCAGTGTATACCACAGTAATCCTTTAATTTATTGTACTTTCCTCTTATTGTACTTATTGTACTCTATTTGTACATTTATTATCACAAAGCTATCGACAGTGCCAGCCATTACCAAAGCATGAAAATAAACACGTGTACCCTTGCCTTCTAACCCTGTATGACGTGCTAAAGCTTCACTGTTCATCCACCTGGGCAGAGTGAAATGGCTGCTTAGTTTTTTTTTTTTTTGCTCCAACCGGGAAGCTTTGTTTCAGAAGAAACTCGTATAGGTTTCCTTTGTAGCTTCGTGCTACATTAGGGTGGATGGCAATTTTTCCTTTTGTGAACTTTCCTTCACCTTGCGGGATTCCGCAGAGCTCATTTGCCACATTCATTGTGCCTGTGCTTGGAGTTGTTGATCAATTCGTCCTTGTGCTGCCACCTGCATGCTAGCGTCCCGGTTAGCGCAGATGGCAGAGCGACCACCCCAGAAAGGCGTTGGTCACAGGTTGGAGTTCCTCACCAGGACGACCTTTTCCTTAACTGCGAAACTTTGTTTCTGAGAAACCTGTATCGGTTTCCTTCGTAGCTTCGTGCTACATCCGGGCGGATGACATTTTTAAAGAGTTAGCATTCCTAGGGTGTTTCACGGACTTTTCGGGGGACTACGCATCTACGTATGTTTACATCCAACCGGTTCCCCATCTACCTGGATCACCGTATAGCCTTTGGTCGGATGGGTAGCGCATGAAGTTACTGTGCTGGCTGAACAGGGTTCGAAAACAACCATCGATCGAACCAAGTTAGCTCACTGATTGGCAATGCGTACACATGTGCCGCTCTTCAACGAGCCTCTCTCACGCTGACGTGTCTCACTGTAGATGCGGAACTGGGTAAGTAGCGCTCTTAGAAGAAAATATTTCACGCCGATTTGCGAGCTCAGGCCGCCCAAAATTAATACACCTCACATTCCGGCACACAAACAATTCAGAGCGTAGTATTGGGAGACCTGGCTCACCCGAGAGGAAAATGAGGCCCAAGTGTCGTTTCTTTACCAAGCACAGCGGCCTGCTGATGCCAGTGCAGCTCTGGACTTGGGGCCCCACCCACCTGCTGAGCCAGCCCTTTTAAAAGAAACGTTTTCCCATTCAACTCATTTCGTGCTGCCTTTTGCTTTAACGCAGACTAAGCGTGAGAACAGAGCGCCTACGAAGCTACCACCGATTCGCGCACCTATATATACTCGGACCTTTATCGCAGATCACCTTGAAGATCGGGCCCGCGTGGCCGCGCGCAGCAGCCAGAGTAGAACGCCACCCTCCCCCCCCCCCTCCCTAGGTTTAAGGGTTAAATGTTTTTGACGTTAAGTTAACGTCAAAAAAAGTGACGAGTTGGCAATGTAATGTCAGCTATCGTTTAAAAGACATGTCACACGCGATCGATGGTACAATATTTCCAGTGGTCATATAAATTTTTTTTACAAGGTCGACATGTCGCCACCCAGAACACTTCACTTTTAGGGAAACGTCGCCAAGTGATAATGACGACGACTTCCGGTTTCAGCTTTCAGTTTCAGCCTTCAGCTTTCTGTCGTTCTAAGACTTCCGGTAGTTTGCCTTTTTATGCTTGAATGGTTCCTATAGACGTCTTCATTATTTCTTGAACTATACATGTATTTACTTCATTCGGTGGCAAGTCAACGGCTGTTGTGTTAGAAGGGAAAACAACCCCCAATTTTCTGAAGCGGTGTCAGATCTCAAAATTTACCTTTGCTGAGAAAAAGAGCTTTGATGCACGATACAGCTTATAATTGCAATCAGTCTGTTCGGTGTATGTCTTAAGAAGCAGCGAGAAAAATGGAAGCACATATACTCTCCTTTGGATAAATTATGTGAGAGGCATAAACTGAGCTAAAGTGCACCGAGAAATTTTACCAGGGCAGTTCGCCGGCTAAACAGGTCACCATAAAGATCGCTGCAATTTAGCGAAGATTCAAAGGAAGGTAAGGTTGTCGTTGAGGCGACTAAAACTCGCTAAATTTGGCGACTTTTTTGCTAAGTCGGCAAGGCTCACGCGTAGCCACCTCTGGGTTAGCCCTTTGGCTTCCCCAGTAAACGTAAGATTTCCGACGCGCAATACATCAGGCGCCGCCACGTCATCTCACATCCAATAAGAACGCACCCGAAGCTAAACTGCAGCTGGCGGCGCGAACACTAGCTGGGAACTGAATCAGTCGAGGCGCCATTAGTGGCGACCTCAAGACATGCAAGGCAGTTAAGCGCGACCGCTATAATATCCGGAGCGGGTATAGACGACATTGAAAGGAAAAGCGATGAAAGAGCGAACATACGCCGTCAGAATGCGGAAACGGCGAGCAGCGAGGTTATCGGTTGTCTGACATCGCCTAGTCTAGTGAAAAAAAGAAATAACGTACGGATACTTTCTCTTATCCTTCTACCTTGTCTCGCACAGCGGTTTGCAGATGAAATCGTGACTTCGGGCGCGGTAAAGCGAGTCCTTCGTTTCTTCCTTCCTTCAATATTCTTTATCCAGGTATAATTACAACAACGAAAGAAATGAAGCCAATAAAAAAGAAATAGAGAATAGACGCAGATGCGTGTACTAGTGGACGGCCAAATAAATAAAATAGTTGTGCATTTGGATGTAATAAAAGCGTTCGCCACTGTTTTGTCGTCCGCTTCCGTACGCACTGTAAAAGCTAAATAACATGAAAGATGCTAAAATATGAGGCAGCCGCCATGCTAGCGTCACTTTTAAGAGAAGCATTGGATACGTCGTCGCTTCCGCGGCTTTTGCATGGCTCCTGAAACATTATTATACCTAAATATAAAGATTAGGGCAGGCTTATGGACGTTACGTGGCTACAGGGCGCTGTAGCTCACCAACATAGGCCACTAGATCTTCATAAAAATTCTCGTTGAGACTTTACAAACTACAATAAAAGGACTAGTTCATGACTGCCAAACATGTGGAACATATAGGTCTATTTACACTGAGCAATAGGTTGGCCAACGTTGTCCGCATTTTCTGGAAAAAGAGAGAAAGAGAAAAGGAAATAGAGTTAACAGATGAAGACTTTAATCACAAATGGGAATGTCAGCCTAAAGAAATGCCTCACACATTACTCCTGCTAGATCATTAGAGTGAGATATAAAATAGAAATATAAATAGAAGAAAACAAGGAAAGAGAATCAGAATAATATGATCAGTAATTTGAAAGACAAAAAGAATGCAGCACTCATTCACTGGACAAGAGCAAAAAGAAAAACAAAGAAACACTCACATGAACGATAAGTGAATGGATGTTAATTATAAAAGCGTCGATTAAGGCCTATGGCTTATAAAGCACTCTAGTATGCTGTCGATGGCCGTGTTTTACTGGATGGCCAATAAATACTGGAGAATGCGTTCTAAACAATTGCCGAATATTTATTGGCTGACAGCCAGGCTACACACCGCCACAAAGGAAGAAAACACGCTCGCAGTCTCTCCCATATCCCAAATAAGCGGCGTTACTTCTAATCGTGTATTTTTCCTCTTCATGCTTGACTTTGGCCCGAAAAGGTAAAGACACGATAGTAGTGATACGCTGGACCGCCTACTGTATGGCACCAGTAGAAAAGGTAGCGCCCACAAATGCAGGCAATGCGGAGGACACCTCAATACACTCCATACAGAATGAGACTGCTGAGGCCGTCAAAGTTTATTTATTTTTATTCACCTGTGCTTCCACGCAACAGAAAGTCCGAATGAACTGATTTCATATAAGCATACCTGCAGTTCAATTTATGCTTAAATGAACACTAAACAGAAGCAATAAATCAAATCAGATTGATAAAACACATATTGAAAATTCTGCTTCCGTTAACTTCGCGGTAAAATAGGTTGAATATAAGAGGAGAAAATGAAGGTCAACGTTTCATTTCTTGAATTTCTTGCCAAAAACAAAGCGCGGTTGCGTCAGTGTGACGTCATGAATTCCCCTTCCTTCTTTTTTTTGTACTGTTGCGTCTCGGGGTCGAGGACGAGAGACTACCTCTCGGAGCAGATGAATAGGAGACGACAAACTTAATACAATATGTACTGTATAGCAGGTAATAGCATACAAGTAGCGCTGCCGAAGGGCGCACCCAACCGACGGGGTGGCTGGTGGTGATTCTGTCTCCTAAAAATGGGCCTGCTCTGCTTTAAATCCCTTTGGCGACCCATCGTCGGCGGGAATCAAGCAAGGCGGGTGCTGACGTGAACCGCATCGCATTCCTATTTCGTCGCGGGAGAAGTCCAAGCTGCATACCGCCGGTCTCCACGGCAAGGGGTCAGGAGTTCTGTGTAATTTTGAAGGCTGTGTGCCACCGAAGGCTCTGTGCCATCGGGCTACTCAGTTCAACCCACGGAAAAGGGTCGGCAACTTCATGAGACCTTGAAGACCGTCGGTGGATGTTTGAAGGCCAGCACAAGGGCAACCACTTGATAAGAACGATGGGGGAGGGAGGAGCACCCGTTGCCTCAATTGTTGCCTCGGCTGTTGTGCCAGGCACTGTGGGACAACAGCCGTTGCGCAACAGTAAAAGTTAAAGAATCAGCTAACTTCAGTCATTGGCTCCTTTATAATATAGTCCATGCTTACCGATAAAAGAAAATAGCTAAGTCCGGGCTGACGCCATCAAAATCCATGACCTCACAGTGAGCTAATTGGGAACTTCAAGACGGTGTCGGCACCCGTCTTTTGTTTGTGCATGTTTTTCTGGCTTACCATACTTCTTCTCGGGGTAAGAATGGATTTTTTGTAAAGAGGATTTTGACTAATGCAGCTCCAATTATATTTGTCTTCAGTGTCCATTTAAAACACTACGTGAAAGATCCCACATATTGGAGGAGTGGCTGCCTAATTCAACACCGGCTGATGCAGCTGCGTTAACGGGCTTTACCACGGCGTTGGGCTCACCTCACCTGACAGACGTAGACTCAAGCCGGCGCCACCCAAGCGCCGGCGTCATTAAAGTCGCACGCTTACTGCCGTCTCGTCTCACCTATCACCATCACCCTAACACTATGTAGTCCCGCACAGAAAGTTTTTCTTCATGGCTGTTTTTCTTTTGCTTAAAGCAGAAAGTAGCCATCTGATAAACAGGAAATGTCTCAAGTCACAGGATTACTAATGTGTGTGCTGCAAACGCCAAGAATGTTCTTCGCAAATTGCAGCACAGACTTTCCAAGGACACGTCGTTCATCAAACATGCAGACTCACGTACAGAGTGGGATCAATTCTGCTGCTTTCACCGGTCCAGCAAAACGACTACCCTCGCCTCCATTGCCTACGCTTAGACGTAGCCTACACCCCTCACGTCTTATGTCGCATGAAAGTAAAATTAAACCAAATTGCATTTTCTTGATTAATCCCGATGCTTAAGTGTGAGACATTATCATGAAATGCGCTCAATATTGTTAGGGAAAGGTGAAAGAAGAGAGAGAGGAAGAAGAAGATCGCGAGACGCTGGCTGCTGCGTGTTGTTTGTAGTCAGCCACTTTAACCCAATTTACTCTCCTTGTATATACATTGTAAATACAGTCTTACACTCCCAACATCCCCGTAACATATTGGTGGATGTGTGGACTATAAGACTGTACCAACAACTGGTACGTCTACGGAACTGTTTGAACATCCTCGACAGATTTCCTCTTGCAGTGAGCAAAGTTCTTGGATCATAGCCATACGCGACCGTTTACCATTGCCAATTACGGCCTTCATTGCAAACAACCGTTACAGTAATGGTACTACGCTCACGCTCATTGTCGTGCATTGCGCTCAGCTGGTACAAGCTAAAATCAGCTCTATCAGCATACGTGCTGCACTAAGAAACAGAAAAATTGTTTATCTGAAAAATAAAATGACCAAGAGACGTTCTCTGCGACGTTGAAGTGATTTGCCAAGCTTTAAGCGTATACAGGCAACCGACAGCGAAAGAACGACGAGACCAATAATACGTACGGGAAATAAGAAAAGTAAGAACCCGATTATCAAGCACAGGAAACGAGAGAGTGCTTACCGCCTGCAAGGACGCCCGGAAAGAAAACCAGTTGTGTATAGTTCGGTTACAGTGAGACGATGACACATCTGGCTCCAGTCTAACGGTAGAGCGGACATGGTGTTAGTTGAGCACACTTCGCTGGTGAAGTGCTGCTGCAGCAGTTAAAAAGTGAATCGAGTGGTTTGTCTGAGCATCTCCACCGCTGCTGAGAAAGTGTTGCGGTCACTTTGGTGAAATGTTGAATGTTCTGCTAACGGGGCGACCCAAAGACAAGAACAAACGATCATATCGGTACGTTTTGTTGTCTTATTTTTGACCACAGAAGAACGCTTCTCTTCTAGATTGCGAGATTTCTCTTAGATCGCAGCTCCTCTAGCATCTGGTGTGTTTGGTAGCAGGGTGTCGAAAGGAACTTGAACGTAAATTAGACACCGTACTTGAAAGAAAATGGAACCCGACCTCGAATCGATATTCCCAGAGGGTACCATCACCCGAATCAGACCTGAACCGAAAATCAGCATAACAATAGCAGAGACAGGCTCAAAATCAAACGGTTAAACCATTAGAGTTACACGGAGATCCAGAGCTTTAGGCTGTGTAAAATGTTCGTTTCTCCGTAGAGAGGCTTTACTGGCAGCCTGTCTGAATAGCCTAACCTAACATTGGCCAATGTGGCCGCGTTAACGGGGGACGGTCCTTGGGCTCACCGTACCAGACGTATCACACTCAGCTCAGTCTCGTCCGATCTATTACTAACGCCGCAACATTATGTAGCCCTGGCAGAAAGTTATTTGATGCGATTAGCATTCTTTATCTACTTCAAACACCGTCCATCCATGCGTCCATCCGTCCGTCCGTCCGTCCGTCCGTCCGTCCGTCCGTCCGTCCGTCCGTCCGTACCTCCATCCATCCATCCATCCATCCATCCATCCATCCATCCATCCATCCGTCCGTCCGTCTGTCCATTCCATTCTATTCCAACGCCGACCCAGTGACCCAAGTTGTCTGCTATCTTGGGCCAATAGGTGTGGTATTGTGGTCGTGATGCCATTGTGGTCGTTACATTGTCGTCATCCTACTCTTGACATGCCCTCGTCCACGCCATCGTCCTCATCACGTTGTCATCATGCATCGTCGTACCATCGTCACCATTTCAGAAAAAATGCTGCCCTCATTAGATCACGAGTATGCCGTCATCGTCATGACAGGGTCGTTATTACAGCTTCGTTGTTGGTTTCTCGCCATAATACCGTCGTCACGCTCTCTTCGTTATACCACTCTATAGACGAAGCAATGGAAATAGAAGAATGGTCACTACAGTTTCTAAATAAAGGTGTTTTAAGTAATATGGTGTGTCACTACGTTGCTTGAAAGTTTGTCGCGTTAACGTGAGATTTCATTGTGAGATGGGCGCTGCCAAAATTTTCTTTTGTCTCTCTCTTCTTTTCAGGTTGAAAAACAAAGGCACCTTCAGGGCAATGATAAAGCGCACCATTAGTCAATCTCACCGCACTCGTACATATAATTGTTGCTCGTGAAAGAGAGAGAGAGAGAGAGAGAGAGAATAGAAGAGAGGAAAGACAGGGAAGGTAACCAGGCACACGTCCGGTTTGCTACCTTGCACTGGGAGAAGGGGTTTGGGGACGGAGAGAGAGAGGAGATAGAGCACAGTTTCACGCACATTTGAAGGTTCGCACCGAGTCTACACACGGTTACCAAGACCTGACCATTTGAGGTATTTCAACAACGCTAACGTGGTTTTCTGTGCCATCGTCTCGTATGGTCAAGCTCCAAGGATTTTCATTTCCGAAAATGGCCCAGAGTTCAGCTAGTTCAATGTTTTCCAGAGAGCTTCACGCTCGACGTCGTACTGGGGACAGAGACATAGGATGTGTTCAGTCGTTTCTATGGTTCGCTTGCGAACCAATGTAGCAAGGTGAAGGTCCCCATCGGCGTTTGTGAGCTCACAGCACGCGACGCAAGCGTCAACGCGAATGATAGCAAAACATATAATGCAAGCACGTTTTAAATATAACAACAGCAAGAACATATTTGTGCCGCTAGAACATCCGACTGCGCTTTCTGTGCTGGTGCTCGTAGAGACACAGTGCGTGTGCTTGTAATGCGAACGCGCCTGTGTATAACGCTTGATTATATTTTCTTCTTGCTTTTTCCTTTTTTATCATTGCCCGAGGAAGTAATTTGGGATTTTTGTATTGCCTGCTCGGACGTAGCCTGCCCTCCTTCGTATAACGTACAAGAATACCAATAAAATGAAGGTTAAGCAACACATTGCAATGTTAATTACGCCATTAGCGCTCTATATTGCCACATATTAAACCTAAAATACACCTGCCCCCTCCTTCTCCCCAATCGAAATGCCGCCGCCGTGGCCGGAATTTGATCCCGCGACCTCGTGCTTAGCAGCCCAACACCATAGCCACTAAGCAACCATGGCGAGTTATTTTTTGAAAATCAATATCATGAAGCTGATGAAAGTCCTGAAAAATCGTTCCAAGTGGATAAGCCTTGTGAGCTCGCCTGCTACAATTAATAAATTAAATTAAGTGCAGTAGGGCAATTCATTCAAACGTTAATTAGTGGAATTCTCGCCATCATTCCATTAATCACTTTGATTTTTCGTAGAAGTAATGGTCGCCTCATCAAGTAATTTAGCTCAAGAGTTAAAATTATGCTGTCTGCAGCAAGCAGTTAATTAAAGTTGGTGCAGCTAAATAATAACAGCCGGTATATACAAACAATTGACGGTCAAAGGCCGATGAGACTAATAATAGCTACGGGGACTAAGAAGAGTAAGAACCCGGTTACCAAGGGTACGAAGCGAGAGAGTGCTTATCGCTCTCAAGGACGTTCGGAAGGAAAATTTGCAGCGTCTGGTTTGGTTGGATCGAGAGGATGCAAACAAGTCTGGCTCCAGTCTAACGGTAGAGCAGACACGGCATTAGCTGAGGGCACTTCGCTGGTGCAGTTCTGCTGCAACGGTTAAAAAGTGAATCGAGTGGTTTATCTAAGCATCTATGCCGCTGCTGAGAAGGTGTTGCGATAGTTTTGGTGAAATATTGGGTGTTCTGCTAGCAGGGCGACCCAAAGTCCAGAAGAAGAGATCATATCGGTAAGTTTGGTTGTCTTATTTTTGACCACTGAAGAACGCTGCTCTTCTAGATCACAAGATTTCTATGAAGATGGCAGCTCCTTTAGCTTCTGGTGTGCTTGGCAGCATGGTGTTGAAGGCAACTTGAACATAAACACCGTACTTGAAAGGAAATGGAACCCGATCTCGAATCGATATTCTTAGAGGGTACCATAACCCGAATCAAACCTGAACCAAAAATAAGTATAGTAATAGCGGAGATTGTCTGAGATAGAAACGGCTGAAACATTGGGGTTAAACGGGGATCGAGATCTTTAGGCTGTACAACAGGTTCCTTCCACCGTCAACGGCAGAAGGAATGACCTAACGAAACCCAACATCGGTCAATGTGGTCGCATTAACGGGGCTAACGACGTCGCTCGGCCTCCCGGTACGAGAGGTAGCGGACCAATCGTAATCAAGAGGTGATGCGACGAACGTCGTAAGCTTAGTCTTTCCATCGTAATCATGATGCCATAATTCGATCGTGAGTATGCCGTCGTTATCCTATCATCGTCGTCACTGCAACTTCTTCATTCGATTATCGTCATACCGTCGTCGTCACGAAATTCTCGTCCCACAGCAGTCGTCAAACTGTATTCGTTATGCCGTTACTATCACCATCATCAGAATTGTCATCACATTGTCATCATATCTTCGACGTCATACCGCCTTCGTCATTCCAACGACGTCGTTACTTCGACGTCATTACTGCCTCCATAACCTACTGCCGTTACTGTAACAGCAACAATGATATCGGTGACGTAAATAGTTATCACAATGCAACGACATAAATTCTGTTCTGTTAGTAAAATATACCTATCACGCTCCGGAGTACCTGAATACGTAGATTACTTAAAAAGCCGCAATCAACCCGCAAAATTGTAGCTTTTGCTACATATCACATCCAACCCACCATTCATTTTCAAGAAGTATGATGAAGGTGCCTCGTTCCGTTCTCCGAAAACAACGAACATGCGTATTGTACGAACCAAAGAATAACGCTCCAAAACTGGGAAAAGAAGAGGGTTCAGTACTAATTTGGAATACTCTTAATTAGGCCAGAAACAATAAAGTTTCACCAAACACTAGCCAAAAATATGTCCCGCCCCCTCCTCCAAACACACACACTTCGGCTAAAGTGCTTGATCACCTAACAAGCTTGGTGTCACGCAGAGTAAAATGCAAAAAAAAGAAGGTAATTGTTTATTTCCAAGCTATCAATTAGACCAGAAACGTTCAGATTGCGCTACAGACTACATTAACTATGCTTCCCATTGCCATCAAATGTAAACTCAGTGTTTCATTTCATTTCATTTTATTTCCTTAAAGGCCCCATTGAAGGGGTATTACATAAGGGGTGGGTACATACATACATAAAAAATTGAAGGCCATATTTTATTACAGGGTAAGATAATTTGTTACGGTGTTTAAAAATGTGCTAGGACAGGTTATGACTGTGATGTCGTTGGAAAGGCCGTTCCAGTCAGTTGCTGCACGAAAAAAGAAAGAAGACGAAAAAGTGACAGTGCGTGTACGTGGGCGCGCGACTTGTTGCGGGTGACCGGTGCGGCTGGATATGCGTGCCGGGGGGAGAATGTATGGTGCTTTGCCAAGTGAGCTGTAAAAGAACTTGTGAAAAGGACAAAGACTAGCAATGCGGCGGCGAGATGCAAGCAATGATAAGCCAGATTCTGTTTTTAGTGCGGATATACTGATGTTGTAGGAGTACTTAGAATGAATAAATCTTGCAGCTCGATTTTGAAGCGATTCCAGTTGATTGATGAGATATACTTGATGAGGGTTCCAAATGGGGGATGCATATTCTAATTTCGCCCTGACGAGAGACTGATAGGCTAGTAATTTTACATGTTGGGGGGCATGGCGCAAGTGGCGTTTTAAAAACCCGAGTGTTTTGTTAGCAGATGAAATGTTGTTCCTAATGTGCGTTTCCCAGGTTAAATCACTACACAGGGTTACTCCGAGATATCTGTAGGAAGGAACTAATTCAAGGTTGACGTCAGCAATTTGGTACGAGAAAGCAAGTGGATTTCTGCGGCGGTGGAAGGAGACAGTCTTACATTTGTTAGGGTTTAGTTCCATTAGCCAAAGGTTACACCATTCCTGTACACTTCGCAGGTCGTTTTGAAGGGACGTGTTATCGGAAACACTGCTAATTTTACGATAAATTACACAATCATCTGCAAACATGCGGATGTTAGAAGATACATGCATTGGTAGGTCATTAATGTAAATTAGAAATAGTAGTGGACCAAGGACTGACCCTTGGGGTACGCCTGAGGTTACAGGGGTAGAGTTAGATGCTTGATTGTTGACAAAGACTGATTGTGAACGGTTACTTAAGAATTCTTTAATCCATGCTAAGATATTGGTATTCAGATGTAATGCGGCAAGTTTTAGTAGTAGACGCTCATGAGGAACTTTGTCAAAAGCTTTGGCGAAATCTAGGAAGATGGCGTCAGTCTGGAAGTTAGAGTCAAGGTTTACATGCAGGTCGTGAACGAACATAGCTAGTTGTGTTTCGCAGGAAAAACCTTTCCTGAAGCCATGCTGCGCAGGATGAAAAAAATGGTTGGCATCAAGGAAGTCCATGATATGTGTGTAGATGATATGTTCAAGGATTTTGCAGGGTACACTGGTTAATGAGATGGGGCGATAATTTAATGGGGAGTGTTTGCTGCCCGATTTGTGAACTGGAACGACCTTTCCGTGCTTCCAATCTGGAGGCAGCACGCCTGTTGAAACTGACTGTGTAAATAGAAGACAGAGATATGCTGCACAAATATGTTTAGTGTTTTTTAGAAGTTTAGACGTAATGTCGTCCACACCAGCTGCCGATGAAAGTTTGATATTGTCTATGAGGGATGTAATGCCGGATGGAAAAAATGTAATAGGTGGCATGGTACATTGAAAGTTCGCATGATGAATAGAAAATGACATTTCAGTTTCTTGAGTAAACACTGATGCAAAGGTTGTGTTAAACAAGTGAGCGCATTCAGCGTCGGTTAGGGAATCACCTGATTCATTTGATAAGGTAATAGTTCGCGTGTCGTGTGGGCTTAAGATTTGCCAGAATTTTTTTGGGTCGTTCTTAAGCATGTTTGGCACATCAGAATAAAAGAATGAGCGTTTGGCATGAAGTATGGCTTCCAGATAGGCAGTTTCAGCGGCTTTGTATTTTTTCCATGCGTCAGGGGTGTTACGGGACTTAGCTGCTCGGAAGAGACGTTTTTTCTTGTTTTCTAATCGCTTTAGTGCTTTATTGAACCAGGGTTGTGCTGAATTGGAATGAATGCTAATTTGGGGAATGTATTTGGCAACTAAATTGTTTAGTTTCTCTTTGAAAATTTGCCAATTTTCACCCATGGTATGACAAGGAGAGGCACTTGCAAAACTGGGGTAAAACTGCGTTAGTTCATGATTAATTGCTTCATAATTGCCCTTTTCATACAAGCGAATAGTCTTTTTAACAGTCGGGGTGAAAACGGGTTTAATTACGAAGTCGACATGAATGACTTTATGGTCACTGATTTCGGGAAGATACGCGATGGATGACACGTTCTCAGGATTACTTGTTAAGACAAGGTCTAGAATATTTTGGCAGCTATTGGTGACACGGGTTGGTTCTGTGAGCACTTGCGATAAGTTAAAGTTGAGGCATACCTCAAGGAACTCGTTCGATTCCCTTGATGTAGCCGTTGGTGCAGGCCGGCTTGACCAATCGATATTAGGAAAATTAAAGTCTCCAAATAGAATTACATGCATGTTGGGGTGTTTGGTGGTTATTTCACTTAAGATGTTATTCAGTTTGAAAGAGAAGTCTGGAGTACTATGAGGGGGCTTATAGCAAACGCCAAGTAAAATTGAATAGGGTGCGGCATGGAATTTAAGCCATAGGATTTCAAGATCGGACATAGTGTTAACAGATGTACATGATATATTTTGGTCTACGGCGACGAGTACCCCTCCCCCCCTCGTGCCCTTGCGATCGTTTCGAAACAGTTGAAAATTCGGTAGTTCAGCGAGCACTTCGCTGTCCGTTACGTCTCCTGTAAGCCATGTTTCCGTTAATATTAGAAGGTTACTGCAAGATGACGAAACCAGATTAGAAATAATGTCACGTTTTGGCATGAAGCTCCGTATGTTAGTGAAAATAGCGGAAAGGAATAAGTTTGATCGCGGGGCGGGCCGAGGAT
Organism: Dermacentor variabilis; assembly: GCF_050947875.1. Classification (NCBI taxonomy): domain Eukaryota; kingdom Metazoa; phylum Arthropoda; class Arachnida; order Ixodida; family Ixodidae; genus Dermacentor; species Dermacentor variabilis. The sequence continues at coordinate 73,806,366 of NC_134571.1, read as the reverse complement.
GGGAAGGCACATGTTGATGACTGGGCAATTGCTACGATAGTTCTTTAACAGACTCTGTGGAATGGTCAAACACGTATCGTTTGGTACCTATATGTAATGTTTTGAAGCGGAGAGAATAGGACGTGGATTGCGATTTAGCGAAAGCAATAAGGTTTTTACGAGCAATTCTGATGGGTTGAGGGAAATCTTCTCCGACGCTGAAATTGCTTCCCTTAAATTTAGGGCCATTAGAAAGTAGAGACTCTTTAGTTTTGAAATGATTAAATTTTACTATAAGTGGCCGAGCGCGGCCTTCTGTATGGCGTCCAAGGCGATGCGCACGGTCAATTTGGTTGGGATCAATGACGAAGTTCAAGTGTTCAGTGCAGTGGCGGATGACGATTTTTTCAGATTCTGCAAATGTTTCTTTCGGGTTAGGATCGGAGATGTTATAAAATATTAGATTATTACGGCGTGACCTGTTTTCGTTATCATCCATCTGGGTAGCAAGGCGTGCGATCTGACCTGCCATTTGGGTGGCATCTATTCTTATGGTATCAAGGTCACTTCGTAGTGTTGAAATGGCTTTGTAATGCCTTTCTAAGTCAGTCATGCGTTTACTTAAATCCGATAGGGTTTTGTCTGTTGTTAGTAACTTGCTTTTTAGGTCTAGTACTTCAGTAATAAGTTTTGACTGGCCAGAAGCTAGCTTTCCTAATTCAGACATTACGTCTTCAATACCGGGAGGGCCAGGGTTAGTTTCTACATCACCCGACAAAAGCAACAAAGACCGTATGACATGAACACATTCAATAGCAATTGTAGCGCAGCACCATGGGCTCGGTAGCTGTATTAGGAAGTAGTTACTGGATTTTTTCCCGAAAGAATGATACGTCCTACTGACCTGCATGGCGAAATAGAGCGGATTAGTGGCCTGCGCTGAAGCACAGCCACCGAGCTCACAGAGCGCGGGGGATGACAGGGCCGGCTTTATAGCTGACGTAGGGGACGATGTTGCTGACGATGGTGCGTTCCATGGTGAATGAGGATCCAAAGAAGGTAGCGATGGCGCTGTTTTACACGATGAATCGGTCGTGGCGGGAGCAGGCAAGGGGCCCGCGCCGGGTGTGCTGGGCCGGATTTCTGGGATGGCTGTGGCTTGGGGAAAGGCCAGAATTGCGGGCAATAGAAGAAGTCCGGTGATGAAACCGTGCACCTGCATGGCGAAATAGAGCGGATTAGTGGCCTGCGCTGAAGCACAGCCACCGAGCCCAGTGTTGGTATTGTTCGGAACATTAACAAACATTGCTCATAACGGTTGTGCGAGATCTCCGAACAGCCCCTTAAATATTTTGCAACGGCTGTATCTGATGCACAAGCATTTAACTTTTTGTCCTCTTTTGCCAAAGTGGTCACTCCATTTTCAGTTATATTTATCCCAGTGGTATTGGTAGTTTTGCCGTCAGCGGGCTAAATTTTGCGCCGCTCATAAAACGCACCCTTCTGTAACGTCCTGCAGCACTTGAACATGTAATTTATTGCAAAGGCCGCAATAAACACACACGTACCGAATTGTGCTACATAGCGTTCCCCTTACTTTCATCAAATATAAACTGGTGGCTCTTTCAATTCCCCAAGGACCTGCGAGAAGCCAACTAGGAACCTCGTATAACCTACAAGAATACCAATAAAACGAAGATTAAGTGATTAATTGCAATGTTAATAAAGCCAAGACCATTCAATATTGCCAAACAATACACTTAAAATACACTCGCCCCCTCTTTCTACTTAGCTTCTCCCGAATTTGGACTCGGTCTAATGTATGGTCGTCTTAGGACTCTGGAAAACGTGGATGATGGCGGTATTGCGCTCTGGAACGCTTGTACAAGTTATCTTCTGCAAAAACTAATTAACGTACGCAGATTAAACACTAATTGTACGTAACCTACAACATTATTCCTCTTTGAAAGAATTGTTAACAACGCGTCTGACATAGTTCTGCAGAGGTCGCAGTCTGAATATGATGTCCTGAAGATCCTCGGTGGTCAAGCCGGCTGCACTCCATAGAGCACTGGCGAGTTCTGGGCGCGTCCACTTATCGAGACAAAGTCCTCCGTGAGGCCGCAGAATTATCTTTTCATCGTGCAAAGGAAGTTGAGACAGGTTCTGATTCCGAATGCGCTTGCGTACGGTAGGCTGGGAGGCGTCCGGAATGCCCAAGATGTTCTCGGAGGGTTGCGTCTTAGCGCGCGTTTGACGGATGCGTCGCTTATGTATGACTGCCTTCCAACAGCCACCTGTGTCGTCGTCAGTTTTGTCGTCGTAAATGTTCGGGGCAGCATCTTCCTCCATCCTTTCCCCGGTCGGAGTGTCCACCTCACGCTGTTGGGAGGGAAAATTGGCGACGATTGGATCGGCGGCCACTCCCGCGGTATCCACCTCGGGCGTCTTCGTTGTTGTTGACGAACGCGCGGCGGCGTTCTCCGTCGCCGATTGCGTCTTCTGCTCGTTGGAAAATGACGTTGCGGTAGATAAATGCTTCATCGAAACAGAGCGGTGAATTAGTCGAAGGCCCTTTGCACGCCCGTTTAGAACATGGGCCTCGGAAGAGCTGGTCGCTTGGCGCTCTTGGTTCATGGTGTAGAAAACACGCCAAGGCAGCTTTGGCCCCGGCAGGGGCAGCCGCGTTGGAACTGCTTCCTTGAGGTGAAGGAAGAACCCGACAACCCAAAGGGCCAAATTTTGGTCCATTGAGCTGTTTGATAGGTTTTTGATAGTATCACGGTATGCCTTAGCGTATTTTGGATTGCGGGATGGCCGGCCCTAAAGAGGCTACCGTTCGGATTTTTCTACATTTAAAATAAAATATAAAAATAACACACTTTGTTTTTAAACGGAAGCTGTGGTATAAGTGCAAGCAATTAACTGATTACGTGCGCGTAGGTCGAATAAGGCATTCGCTGCTTGCTTTGTTAATTTACATGGGAGCACATACGACGAACGCATCGAACCTGTTTCATCGCGGGCATTGCGGAATGTTTGGTTCGTCACATCGGTACTTGCGAAATCCCACTTTCCCGGAAACAACTGAGCGCAAATATGGGGATTCCGAAAATAGGGCAAGGAACAGATGCTTGCCGGATTTAGCTGATTTGCTGTCTTGCTGGCAGGTATTGCTAGGCAATTTTCGGACTAAAGCAAGAAAAGAGAAAGCACAATTTTGTCATCTGCGACACCGACGTGCGCTATAGGGGCCCAATTTACGCAGTGGTGGCAAGCACTGGGTTTCAGCCATAGAGGTATCGTCATGCATTATTAAAATTCACCGTTTCCAATTACTGCCTCCATAACATACTACCGTTACCGTAACAGTATCACGCTCAAAGTTATTCGCATGCAGCATTCTCAGCAGGCACCTACAGTATTAGAAGGGGCATTAGCGGTAATGATAAACGGTGACGCTATATGCTTCGGCCCTTTATGGCGATGACAACCGAAACGATTTATGCGTGCATATGTGCCGGCCAATAGAAACCAAAATTGATTTCTTTTTTTTGTTTGCGAAATTTCCAAATTACGTTTTCTCCTACATCGATGTGAAAATTTGCTCGGTTAGATATGCGGACACCGACGGTGACAGGCCGACTGCGCCAATAACAGCTACAGGGACTGAGAAAAGTAAGAACCCGACCATGAAGGACACGGAGCGAGTGCGCGCTTATCGCGTGCAAGGGCGCTTGAGAAGAAAACCATCTGCATATAATTGGGTTGCAGTGAGACGACGCACACGGCGTTTGTTGAGCGCGATTCTATACAAGGTACGGTGCTGCTGCGACAGTTAAAAAGTAGATCGTGTGCTTTGTCCAATCATCTCCGCCTCAACTCTGAAGCTGCTGCGATCCCATTGGTGAAATATTGGATGTCCGGCTTGCAGGTGACCCAAAGTCGCGAAGAAAAGATTCTATAGGTACGTTTCGTTTTCTTTCTCTTGACTACAGAAGATTAACGCTGCTATTCTACATAGCGGGAATTCCCTCAAAATGGCAGCTCCTTTAGCAGATATGCGCTCGACAGCAGGTTTTCGAATAGAACTTGAAACTGAATCGAAAAGTGTACGCGAACCCAAAACGAACCCGTCCTCGAATCGATATTCCGGGAGTGGTCCTTAACCCGAGTCAATCTGAGCCGAAAATAAGTACAGCACTAGCAGTTACCTCTACAGAATAAAACCATCATGTTTACGCGGGGATCGAGATCTTTAGGCCGAATAAAAGCTTCCTTTCGCCGTATATACATGCTTCGCTGGCATTCCGTGGGACTCGAAACACTGTTTGTATGCTGGAGTTATAACATGAACTTTGCATATACGGAAAACTACGGGCGCCTATATTCTCAGACACTTGCAGTTCCGACATACCAGACGTACTTGTGCGTTTAAATAACAGGGCTGCAACGTAGAACCACAGGGACGAGGACCGCACATACGAAGCGCATCTATCAACTGTTTATTAAAACAAATAGGGGGTGCATATAGTGGGCAACAACGCCATGCGCAAGAGGTAATGCGCAAAACAAGATTGACACGCGTAGCCCATTCCAACTAGCCCATACGCAAGCCTTAATTGGTTAAAACACGTTGGCGGCCTAGTTGGTTAGAATCTATGGTAGAGTGTATAAGCGCGACTGAACGAGGACGTAGAAAGAAACATACACAGACAGGGAAGCGCTATGTCTGTGTATCTGTTTCTTTCTACGTCCTAGTTCAGTCACGCTTATACACTCTACCATGGCAAGCCTTAATCAATATTAGACATGCCGTGATGGAAACGCGTTTCAAAGTTTTCTGACAGAGTGATACTTACGCGGCGGCTTTATATGGTCCGGCCATTAACTAAGGCAGTTCAACCACCGAAAAAAAATAAAAGAGAGTAGCACAAAAGTGGTAATTACACGTTAAGAAAAATTTCACTCTTTAGGGTGTTTTCTTGTTTCTATAACTCAGCCGTTCAACCCCTTGAAAAGGTGATCTTTTCGAAATTTCACCCTTTTCCCCCAATGTGTATTTTGCCAAAATGCACACTCCACTTTTTTTTTTGTTGCAGCGACGTGCCTTAATTTATAACTAGTCTTGGGACCTCCACCGAAGTAATCCCGATGCGTTTTCCGAGGTGTCTTTAAAAAATTTGCACAGGCTGGACTCGAGCTGTGGATCTACCGACTGCGATACGGAATTGTTACCGCTCGACTATTTTGTTTCTTCTTTACTGCTTTCGACTACTCCGCTGACGCAACTAGAGGGAATAATACAGCACTGTGGATCTACCGACTGCGATACGGAATCGTTACCGCTCGACTACTTTGTTTCTTCTTTGCTGCTTTCGCCTACTCCGCTGAAGCAACTAGAGGGAATAGTGCACTAGCACCTCTAGCTGCTCAAATAGGCTGGCGCCACGCTCTTGAGTACTTCCGTTTATCTGTGAATCAGCACCAAGGTGAAACGATTTAAGCGAAACTAGCTGTAAGGTGCCAAGGCCGGCAGGAGATTAGAGGACAGAGTAGTTGTGTATTTCCACTTTACGACCTGGGTGCGCCACCTCCACAATAAATGCTGTGTTCTTAGCGGTAGGGTGTTTCTCTGCCCATGCAGCTGGGAATGTTCATTCGAAGCGATGTTGCATGAAACGGCGCAAAATTTATTGAGCATGATATTGCACCAGCGCCGATGCTAAACCGGAAGAAACATACGCTCAAAGAACTATGATTGGCCGACGCGTTATGATTTGCTGAAGATTCGCAGCTGATATACAAAACGACACCGACCTGAAAAAAACTTAAGCTAAGGAAGTCGTAAAAAGCGAAAGGCACCCGACACGGCATGCGCACCAAGTAACAGTTTGACATCCATATGACTGACCATATTGTCACGTGGTAGTGACTGCGAAGAAAGCAGTCAAACTGAGAAAGACGAAACTAGCGTTTTATTGGGCGAAGTTGTGCCCTCAGAAACAGGCTACACTCAAAGAACGGCGACAGCGGCGAACACAGTCGGCGATCGTCGAAATCTGATCAGCGGGTCAAGCGCGTCGGCTTTTATACATCAGTCGTCGAATGTTCCAGACTGATCGCTGGGACCCGCGTGCCTTCCACAAAGTTCTATATTATTCGCGTCGCGCACACATGCAATCACATTACACAAGGTTCGGTCACAGTCAGCGGATGGAACCATCGATAACATTCCAGAAACTTCCGATACATGCAGGCGCGTCCTGCGCTGTGCGATAACATTCCTGAGGCGGTGAAACGTGTCGCCCGATGAAGACAAGTACACGTGTCAATACCCCCCCCCCCCCCCCCCTCTTAGAAGGCATCGACCCGATTCTGCAAACAAACGAAAGTAATAAGGAAGCACTCGTAGCAAAGAAAACAACAAAATAAGGAAAGTTCGTCAGCGTCCGTAAAAGGGTTTAAGACGCACCACGTGGACCACTTCAGATCGTGCGCGGCGCCGCTGTGAATGTGAAATGCCGTCTGGCACGACCTCATAGTCCAGTGCGCCAATACGTCGGATGATTTTGTAGGGTCCGAAATAGCACCGCAGTAGTTTCTCACTGAGTTCTCGTCGGCGTATCGGGGTCTATACCCAAACACGGTCGCCTGGCTGGTACTCGACGAAGCCTCGTCGGAGGTTGTAGTGTCGGCTGTCGGTCGTCTGCTGGTTCTTGATCCGCAGGCGGGCGAGCTGTCGGGCTTCTTCGGCGCGCTGGAGATAGGTAGCGACGTCAAGAATCTCCTCGTCAGTGACGCGCGGCAGTATGGCATCGAGCGTCGTCGTCGGGTTCCTGCCGTAAACCAGCTTGAACGGCGTGATATATGTGTTGTTTCTTGCACTGCCGTGTTGTAAGCGAACGTTACGTACGGCAGGACGGTATCCCAGGTCTTGTGTTCGACGTCGACGAACATTGCTAGCATGTAGGCGAGGGTTTTATTCTGCCGCTTTGCAAGAACATTCATTTGTGGGTGGTAGGCCGTTGTCCTCTGCCTTGTCTGACTGTATTGCAGTATGGCTTGGGTGAGCTCCGCTGCAAAGGCCGTTCCTCTGTCGGCGATGAGGACTTCTGGGGCGCCATGTCGCAGCAGAATGTTTTCGACAAAGAATTTCGCCTCATCAGCTGCGCTACCTTTCGGTAGTGCTGTAGTTTCAGCAAAGCGGGTGAGGTAGTCCGTCGCCACGACGATCCACTTTTTTCCGGTTGTTGATGTCGGAAAGGGTCCGAACAAGTTCATCCCGATCTGCTGGAATGGTCGGCACGGAGGCTCGATTGGCTGTAGTAATTCGGCTGGCCTTGTCGGTGGTGTCTTGTGTCGCTGACAGTCTCGGCATGTTCTGACATAACGGGTGACGTCGGCGGTCAGGCGTGGCCAATAATACCTTTCCTGTATCCTTGATAATGCCCGGGAAAATCCGAGGTGTCCAGCAGTCGGTGTAGGGCGTGCAATACTTCTGGACGCAGTCCTGACGGGACAACAAGAAGGTAGTTGGCGCGCACTGGTGAGGAGTTCTTTACAAGTAGGTTGTTTTGAAGTGAGAACGAAGACAATCCTCGCTTAAATGCCCTAGGGACAACGTCGGTGTGCCCTACGAGGTTGTTCAACTCCGGGTTTGCTCGCTGCTGTTCAGCGAAGTCTTCTGCGCTTAAAATGCCAAGGAAGGCGTCGTCATCTTCGTCATCTTGCGGCGGCGAGTCAATGGGGGCGCGTGATAGGCAATCGGCATCAGTGTTTTCGTCCGGACTTATAGGTTACAGTGATATCATAGTCTTGCAGTCTTAGGCTCCACCGCGCCAGCCGTCCTGAAGGATCCTTTAAATTCGCTAGCCAACACAAGGCGTGATGGTCGCTGACGACTTTGAATGGCCTGCCATATGGGCGGCGACTGCATGCTTCATTCGAGTTATTCAAATGCGTCGGCCTGCGGCGTTTCCCACTTGAACTCGAGGTCACATTTAGTTAGCTGTATCAGCGGCTCTGCGATGCGTGAAAAATCCTTGACAAATCTCCTGTAGTACGCACACATGCCAAGAAATCTACGCACTGCCTTCTTGTCGATGGGCTGCGGGAACTTTGCGATGCATCTGTCTTCTGCGGGTCGAGGCGGACTCCAGACTTGCTGATGACGTGGCCTAGGAACAGAAGCTCATCGTAAGCGGAGCGACATTTTTCTGGCTTCAGAGTGAGCCCTGACGACTTGATGGCCTCTAGTATTGTCGCAAGCCACCTAAGGTGATCGTTGAAATCTGATCAGCGGGTCAACGGCGGTCAGCGGCTTTTATACATCAATCGTTGAATGTTCCAGACTAATCGCTGGGACCCGCGTGCCTTCCACAAAGTTGTACATTATTCGCGTCACGCACACATACAATCAGATTACACAAGGTTCGGTCACAGACAGCGGATAGAACCATCGATAACATTCCAGAAACTTCTGATACATGCAGGCGCGTCCTGCGCTGTGCGATAACATTTGTTAGGCGGTGAAACGTGTCGCCCGATGAAGACAAGTACACGTGTGAATATGACGTGATCGAACAATGACTTGATGCAAACTGCTGGACAATCCACTTATAGCTTTTTACTTGCTTGCAATATTAAAGTGCCCGAGTATGCGTAAATTCTGCGAAGTGTACGTGTCGCACGAAACACCTTTACTAATAATGAGTAAAATAGTGCATTAGGGGTTCTGCTAACGGATGCATCAATTTTTTTTTTGTTTTCTGATAAAGTACAGGTTTAAGAAGGGTATTTCGACATCCACTTCAACCTCGAGAGTGTAACTTTTTCGAGTGGGTATACCGAACGCTATAGCACGCGCATCAGGATACTTGCAGAACAAAAGAAATGTGCGCTTCTGCAGGGCACGCGGAAAATCCATCAGAGGAATGGCGCAGCCTTGTCCATGTGTAATCATCCCACCGCTGGGGCGAGCCAATTTGTCTGTCTCAAAAATGCCAAGGCGTACGACATATGTGGAGGGGGCCATCACGGCTGCCGCGCGCAATAAATTTTTTTCGTGTAAAAGTTCTTTAAGTAAACAGCTGAAAATTATTTTGCACATAAACATTGTTCGGCAGGAAAACTGCTGCTCTCCGTCAACGCACCTTTCTGCGCTCACTCCGCCGTGTTCAAGCGAAGCCTTATTCCCTCGGACATGCATCAAGCATCGCCTTCGTTCTCGTGATGACGCTGCTTCGACGTTTTGATAACATGATTCCACTCGATCGGGTGTCTGCATTTCGACATAGCTCGCGAACGGTGTAGTGCGCGAACGTATAAATCGCATGACATTAAGATTACAACCTTTACGGTGCATAAGTATCAACATTGCTTGAATTTGCACGTTAACTTATAGGACACAAACAGACACTAGTGTAGGAATCGCATGTAGCTTTTAATTACTCATTTTCACGAAAGCTTCGCTTTGGACAGATTGCACAAATTCCAAGGGGTACGTTGCATCTGCATAATATATATATATATATATATATATATATATATATATATATATATATATATATATAGTTAATAACAATCTTGCCACTCGGTTCCATTTGTTCTCCTTGATTACATAACGAGGGCCCCGAATCCGGAGACGTTGATGCCTTCAGATGCCATGGGTTTGTTTATTTACCAGTTGTCACCCAGATAGATTTTATATTTATTTTTATTTAATAATACTGCAGGCCAATACTTTGGCCCAAGCAGGAGGGGCATATCACAAACAAGAAAACACAGAAAAGCGTATACAATGCAATATGAAATGAACATAATGCACTAATAGAAGCACAAATGATAACGTCAACATCGCTAACTTGCACAAAAATGATTTTGCAATGCAGCCATGAAGTCTTTAGACTGAAATACACTATAGGGAAGTGAATTCCAATCGTTCACCGTTCGAGGGAAAAAACTGTGCTTGTAAGCGTTTGTTTTCGCGAAGATCGGTGCAAGCAAATACTCATGACTGTGTCGTGTTCTCCTCGTAGAAAGCCGACATATGGAAGCTGGTAGCGTCATATTATTTTTTCCAGAAAGAGTGTTATGTAGTAGTACAAGACGATTAATTTTTCTGCGTATTTCGAGTCTCTGTATTCTATTTTGTAACATTATTGAGGACGGCGAATCCTTCCTGGCATATTTCCCGTAAATAAATCTCACTGCTTTTCTCTGTACTCGCTCAAGTTCTTTTGTGTCTTTCATGGTATGCGGGTCCCAGAGTTCAGAAGCATATTCTAACTTTGATCTCACTATTGCATTGTAGGCTAACATTTTAGTCCTTATAGGCGCGTTTTTAAGCTCTCTTTTTATGAACCACAATTTTTTTAGCGCAGCTGAGCAAACATCCGAGATATGAGTTGACCATGTAAGCTTATTGTTGAGGGTAACGCCAAGGTATTTGTATTTGTCGACTTCGAGGACAGTTCTATTTCCAAGTTGGTACGGAAAAGTGCTAGCAGATTTTTTTCTTGTTACGCGTAAAAGTACAGTGTTTTCCGCATTGAGCTCCATTCCCCAATTGGAACACCAGTCAGTGATTTCTGCAAGGCATCTTTGCAGCACAAAATGATCATCATAGGACACAATTTCCTTGGAGATAACACAATCATCCGCGCATAACCGTATGGACACATTACCAGGAATAACATCAATCAAGTCATTAACATAGATTAAAGATAACAATGGTCCTAGCTGCCCTGAGGGACTCCTGAGGTGACCTGACGTGCACTGGAAGTACAATTCCTAATATCAACAAACTGTTCTCTGTTTTTGAGATAAGCACATATCCACTGTATGATACCAAATGGGAGTCCAATTTTATCTAATTTATGTAATAACTATGCATGGGGAACTTTATCAAAAGCTTTGTTGACGTCCAGAAAGAGCACATCTATTTGTCCAGATAAATCAAGTATGCAGGATAGCTCATGTACGGTTGTTACGAGTTGAGTTACAGTGGAGAGTACTTTCCTGAAACCATGCTGAAAAGGTGATAGTATGCTGTGATCTTTCAAAAACTCTTGTATGAAACCAGCGACAATATGTTCCAATAGCTTACAACACAAGCTAGTAATAGATATAGGACGGTAATTTGAAACAGATTGGCGGTCTCCTTTCTTGTGTACCGGCACAACACGTGCTTTACTCCAGACTGATGGTATTGAGCCTAAATTTAAGGATAACTGGAAAAGATTAGAAATGAATTCAGATAATTGCTCAGAATATCGCCTCAGGAAAGCATTAGGAATGTTATCGGGCCCAGCTGACTTCTTAATATTTATATTTAGAAGCAATGCCAGGACACTTTCGCGACTGATTAAAATATTATCTACCGATGGGCTACTTGCACTGGAAAGTTCACACTGATCACGTTTTGTAAACACACTTTGAAAATATACATTGAAGTATTCATCAATGCAGTGCGCATCCTCTATTTCAATTCCGCTGACGTTAATGCTTTGTATCTGTTGTTTTCTCTGGCTTAGATGCAGCCAGAACTTTTTAGGATCGCTAGAAATAAATTCTTCAAGATTCAAGCTGTAGAACTCATCTCTAGCCGAATTTACCTTTCGTAGTAAGTCTTGTTTCAGCTGCGTAATCTGCGGGGTTGTAGCTTTGTTCCTCTTTCTCAGCCTTTTTATTTTACGCTTGGTCTGAATAATATCTCGATTTATCCAAGGATTTAGGCGCTGCTTTCGAACTACTTTTAAAGGGACAAAGTGCTCCGTGCAGTACTTTACAGTCTCCTCAAAACGTTGCCATGAAAGTTCAACATTATTTTCGATTATACCAAGTTGTGTATCTAAATAATCTATAATCGCAACATCATCTGCCTTAGTGAAATCTCTAATTGTTTTAACTGTTTTATGATCTTGGTGCTTCTGCGCAGGAACTTTCCAGCAAAAAGATATCAGCTTGTGATCTGATATATCAGGCTCGACCGTTGTTGTTCCATCAGAAAATACTTCGCTCAGGAATAGAAGATCGAGAATATTATTTCCACAAATGTCACTATAAACAGCCTTCTGGAGGCCCAGGCTGAACATAATATCTATCGCCAAGTCACCAGAAACCGATGAACCATAGTTTAAACGATTCGTGCTTCGTACTTTAAGATCACGTGCTCTTAAAGCCTGCAGCAGAAAGGATGTTGCACATCCGCCACCAAGGATTGAGTGGTGGTGCTCGCTTACACTCGGAGGGTTAGTACTAGTTTAAAACGTACCCCAGAAAGTGGATGGGAAAACGACGCCGTGGTAGCTCAATCAGTAAGAGCATCGCACGCGTAAAGCATGGACGTGGGTTCGTATCTCACACCTGCGGCCAGTTGTTATTTCGTCCACCTTCGTTTTCATTTATTTATCATTTATTTCATTCAATAACTAAGTACAAGCAATTTCCTCTACGTTGTCCTTGATGTGTATGTTTGTAGGCGACCTAATATATATATATATATATATATATATATATATATATATATATATATATATATATATATATATATATATTTATTCTATTTTCCCGTAAATTAAGAGATTAACCCTCTCGTGTGGTGAGCAGAATTGCGTAGTCGGGGTTGGGTGATATGGTTTAATGAAGAAATCTCCACAATCATCAGCGCAACAGCGCAAGCAGTGCTTAAAAGACAGATTTATCCGCCACAAGAATGATTCACTACTCGTCCTTTCATTGCGGTGGACAACACTTGGGCGACTAGCCGTCGGTCCGTTCCACAATTAAAACTGGATTTTAACTTTGAATTGTTGGCGTTAAGGGCCATGGCTGCGATTGCAGCACAGCAGCGACGCGCCCCAGGAGGCAATAACACTTTATAGAATTTCTAAGGCGTCATTCGGTTTTACGATTTCTGTGAGCGAAAATTATCTTCCTTTCGCTTCGATTCTGAAACTTCGACGGGCGCGGAAAGCGTGTCTTACCAATACCGCCTAGATAGCACAAGGCTTGTTTACTACGATCCATGACGTCACGCTACCTGGAACGAAGTTTCCATTGACAGGGCTGGAGTGACAAAAGCGGTGACGTCAAAATCATTTTTGCCTACTCAGGAGCATTCCCATTAGATTCTATGGCACTCGGGTCAGGTAAACTGACGTCATGGATCGGAGTGAAAAGGCCTTGTGCTATCTAGGTCCATGGCGTTGGTCTTACACCCTGCGCACGTGACACTTGACGCTTTGGCGAAGCAAGACAACTCACTGCGATGGCCTGCTTAGGCATCCAGTAACGTGTTGCGTCGTTATTTAAACCCCAGCGACACTCTTTCGCTGAGAGATTTGTTTCGCGAGATAAGAGGCGCGCGCACAGTCAGTGAAGCGATGGAGAGAAAAAAAGACACGGCACGCATTTCCACATGCGATTCTTGACGCTGTCGTTTCGCGAAACAGGTCACAGCCGTGACCCGCTTAAACGCCTAAATCTGTCGTCACGTGCTTCTACACCACGTGACGGCCCGTCGCCGACAGATGAGCTTCATGACATAAGAGGCGGTCACCGGCGGTGAACACGTTGGCGTAAGATGATTCTGACGGTTAGAGGAACATCACGTGGGCAGCGATACCAGAGCTCCCTGTGCGCCTCATTTCTGCTGAGGCGCTCCCTGTGCGCCTCAGCAGAAAAAAAAAGTTGAATATTTGCGTACGAACATCTCCACAACGTATTACTCTTTTGAAATCGCGAAATGACGCGTTTAAACTTCAGTCAGGAATATTTCCTGAACACCATCTCCACATTCAGCGCTTGTAGATTCCTAATTGATGCTTTTAAGATGCGGAACTAAAGCTTTGCATTGAAAGCTTTAGTTCGCGAGCTTCTAGCTATCTGAATGCATGGGGACAGAGAAATTGCGTTTCTCCGCAACCAGTGCCCGGATTTTGATGAGGTTTGTCGCATTTAAAAGACGAAGCTAGAACATAGCCGTTGACGCAAGTGCACTTTCAATTTATATCGTCAATAATAAAATAAATCGCAGAAGTAAAAGAAAAGGGCCCGGGTAGTAAGCTTGCAACTCCGTAACTCGACAATAAAATGAGATCACACAATTCTGTGAATAGCAGCTAATGAAATGTGTTTAAAGCGAAGAAAAGTGACGTCCTGTACACCTCTTTCAAGTGTATACCACTAATTTGTGTGTGAGTAGAACTGATGCAAAAACCTTTCGAGCATTGTAATAATTTCAAGTGAGCTGCAAATTCGTATATCGCATTTGTCCGCGTGATATGTTCTAACAGATGCAGTTTACAGAACTGTGACGTTTGTTGTTAGTGCAGAGTTACGAATCTTTTAACTTTGTGCTGGCAATTTATGTCGTTTTTTATTAAAATTCACCTTTTTCGGTAATCAATGTAAAATAATATTCAAGGCCTTAATTAAAATTTCGCTTTCTACAGTCATCCAAATTTAGCCCTGTCTCTCAAATCTAACGCACTTTATTCAAATAGGTGCAGCGATAGCCTCATGACAGCATTTTGGCCTTTTACATGTGTCTGAATAGAGAAATTGGAGTTGGCCCCGAGCTAATGATTCCTCTTATAATCAGGATGCTAATGATTCCTCTTATGATCAGGATACTCCGTCGCCTCATCGTCATCAGCCTATTTTGTTTGCACTGCAGGACGAAGGCCCCTCCCCGCGATCTCCAATTACCCCTGTCCTGCGCCAGCCGATTCCAACTAGCACCCGCAAATTTCCTGATTTCTTCGTACCACCTAGCCTTCTGTCGTCCTCTACTACGCTTCCCTTCTCTTGGTACCCATTCTATCACCCGAATGGTCCAACGGTTACACAATATGCGCATTACATAACCTGCCCAGCGCCATTTTTTTCTCTTAATGTCTATTAGAATATCGTCTATACCCATTTGCTCTCTGATCCAAACCGCTCTCTTTCTGTCTCTCCAGGTTATGCCTAGCATTCTTCGTTCCATCGCTCCTTGCGCAGTCCTTAACTTGTTCTCAAGCTTCTTTGTCAGTCTCCAAGTCTCTGCCCCATATGTCAGCACCGGTAAAATGCACTGATTACCCACCTTCCTTTTCAATGACAATGGTAAGCTTCCAGTCAGGAGCTGACAATGTCTGCCGTATGCGATCCAACTCTCCTATATTGTTCCCATTCCTCCTTACTGCAACGCTGACTTTAGCATGCTATAACACAGCAGTTCATGCAGAACTATCAGCTTTTTTCTTGAAAACAGATCTTCTCGCTGTTGCAAACAAATCTGGCTACACAGACAAATTCCTTTTAAAAAAGCTGACAGAAAGAACGAGAACAAAAAAGAACGCCTTCAGCTGTTTTTCGAACAGACGACGAGGACATCAGAGCTTCACCACCCTGTTCACAGACAATCGCCGCTCGGGCAGTCGTCCTAACGAATTATGCAGACGTCGTTCCTGGATATCAAATGGGAAAATGTGGCACAACAGATGGATGCATGGAAACAACTTTATTGTAAATACGGTGAAGTTTAACAACCCGGGCTCAGGTTTCCCACAACATCTGGTCGATTGTGTTCTCAGCAAGGCCGTATATGCTGGTCCTTTACCACCAGTCACTGTGATGAGGAAACAATAGGCTTTCGAGAAGATAACGCCGTGTCATATCACCAAGGTGACTACTTTACGTGTCCTGGCAACACATAAACGAGTAGGCAAATCCAAAAAGCATCTCTACCTAGCTGTCTTGTAGGCTTCCGCGCCTCCTGTGTTGTACGTGTTCAGGATTCCTGAAAGTACGCTTTTGTTTCGTATCGCCAATTTAATGAATGTACAGAGGCTGAAACCACTGTCGCAAGCGAACCTGCCAACACTTCACACAACCTGCCAAGGCTATCAGCTCTAACGTCACGTCCGGTGTGTCTTTTCATTTTTACTTCACTCAAATTTGCTGTACTCCAAATCGTTCACGAATTCACTGTAAGCTGCTCGCACTTTTATTATTGTCTGTTACTGTTTCTTTTGCTCGTTTCAGTAATTCACGAATTGCACAATTTCTCCAATTTCTTAGATCCCTTTCCGCGGTGTTAACGAAGCGATCGATATACGTAGTTTATAAGCAATTTAGTACTTCCAAATGTGAATTATAGGAGGGGCACATATCTGTTGATAGCGAGAGCTTTCACAACTGGGGCTGAATTGACAACGCTTTTCGTTCGTAAGGTCTATTTGCCACTGGCTGACCTCCTTCGCTAATGATACGTCCAACATCAGGATTGACTGAAATTTTCTCTTACCAACAATTTTAGCGTAAGGATTTTTTTGAATACGAGCCCTGTTTTCTATTTCTATTTTCTTTATTTGTTACAAAATGTGTGTAAGTGGACGCTGACGACCATTGAACGCGAGGCCATTGAACGTGAGGAAGGTTTACGGTCAAAGCTCTTATCTAAATACACGGTAACGGAGAACTCATCTTGGCTCGTCATCCACTGGGCTGATTTTGATTAGGCTTGTTTCAGTTTAATGAGAAACAAGTTAGTCTACCGAATATTTAGATGAAAACTGACCCCTTAGCATATTGCTTTTTACGACAGCTGTGAGTTTTTGCCGCCGTGTAAGTCAGCGACCAAAATGTTATCAAAGTTCTGTAAACTGCGACTGTTGTTGCAGTGAAAACGCTAAAAACTTATATTTTACACAACAATGAGCTACAGGCATTGACAGCATCTGAATAGAGCATTTTCCAAAGATGCTGCAAACAATTCATAATTTCGTATATGCTGAACGTCGAGTTAAACGACCTTACATATGCCGTACAGAATCGGGATATAACTTTTCAGCGCGGGAATACCTAGCCGCTAAGTTTGTGCTTGAATTTTTCTTTTAAATATAAAATTTTCTTTCAAATAAGGACTTAAAAATAAGCATCAGAGACCCCAAGATGAAGTTTATGCGGAATACAAATTAGCTTTCTGGTGCAGTTCAGCTTTGTTTCTTAAATGCAGCGAACTTCAAATAGACTCGCGGGGAATTCTCTGCAATGAGAGCATTTCTGTGCTGTGCGCGTGTTTGAATCAACTGGAAAGTTGGAGCACGCGCCACGCTAAAGCGTTCCGCCCAAAGCAAGAGGCGTTGTAGTTCCGAGCTTTCTGACCAAACCCCTCCATACCGACGGTCGAAGCTAATCGTATGCCATCGGTGGCCCACGATCGAACGAAAGCGAGGGAAAAGCCACCGTGACGTGGATCACATAAGCCCCGTTCCTCGACTGTCGCGCATTAGCGTACTAATTTCTCGTCACCTTGCCATGGAGGAATTTAGGCAAAACGTTTGCCTACAGTTTTCTTCTTCCTTGTTTTTCTTTCCTCCACTGCTGGCTGTGTTTTCTTGGAAAAAGACTTCTTCTTGGACAAGTTGGCGCTTAGATATCCTAGGTATACTTTGTGGTGCAATATACATTTCTTAAAAGGCGCAGAAGAAAGGAAGACAGTGAAGCGTCAGAATACCAACTGTTTAATGACAGCCTGAAGAAACGTATAGAAGAAAAGACAACTTCCGCTCATGCGCAGGGAGCCAAGGTCTGACACGACAATATGGTCATGATAACATGCTTTGGATAAAGCACATTTCTGCGGAATATAATAATATAGATGTATCTATGACACAATCAGACCCTTTCTTTTTAATATAAAACGCTTACAACAACTCCTTTGCAGTTTGGTCCCTACTTTTGCCAAGAATCAATACTTGCTCATAGCATGGCGTACAACGACAGGCTTTACAGTGCGCAGGAAGATGCGCGTTGTCACACTTACCGATACTATTAGCATGCTCCCTCAGTCTGCGATTAATACAATGTCCAGTTTGTCCAACGTATGACTTGCCACAATCTAGGGGTATCTCGTAGACCGCTCCTTCAACTCAGTCCCTGAAATGTTTGGCGTGCTGCTTCTGGCAGCCCCGCGGCCGTTCACGTGGTATACGGGAGCACAACTGAGCTAACTTGTTGGGCGCCGAAAAAACAACCTGAACGCCATATCTGGTAGCTACCTTCTTGAGGTTATGGCTCACACGGTGCGCATAAGTTATTACTTCTGGTTTTACACGCTCCCTTTACTTCGAGTGCGTTTTCACACTCGCAGCGGTAGTTTTTAGCTTCTGCAGAAGGTACTCGACCACGGAATTTAAGACAGGCTGAGAGTAGCCTGCTTTTAAAAGTCTCTCAAGTCGATGGCGAAAACTCGCCTGCATCACATGCACACATGACTTGCGCAGAGCCGATTCCACGCAAAGTAAGGTGATTCCACGCTTAGAGTGCGCTGAGTCATATTTTAGTAATCCTTTTTTACCTCGATGGAAGTATACACAGCAAACGTGATCACTCATAAGTGTTAGCTTAAGGCCTAAAAACTGCAACTAACTGTCCTTCGGAAGCTTATTAGTAAAAGTAAGTCCCTTTGCCTTTGCTATAAAGACGCCTCAAAACTGCTCAACCATTTCATGGCATGGCAAGGGGCGTCTATTGTCAACAACAACTCAAAAATCATCAACGTATCTAAAAATTTTAAGAATATTAGGATGAGATGAAGTAAAAACACATTGTAGGGCGTGGTCAAAGTAGGATAAAAAGATGTCACATAAAATGGGTGCTACGCATTAACCAATGCAAATGCCCCTCTTTCTGCAAAAATATGCCATGTTCAAAAGTTACAAAGCAGCAGTTGGGATAAGCTTCCAAGAGGAAAACAAATATCGAAGCCGACATCTTCATTTAAGGCACAAAATTAGCTTCGCCACTTTCATCAATGCACTGTTTAACGGCTTTTAGAAGCTCAGGATTCGGAACCGAGTAAAAAGGTGATTTTCATCCATGGAGAACACATAGGCTATTTCTTGGCTGCCGCGGAAATATTCAAAAACTTCATCCGAGTGTCTAGTCAAGAAAGGGTCATTGAGTTGAAGAAGCTCCAGGGCTTTTAGCAAAAAAACTACTGACTTGATATTGCCACCTGTCCCATTTATTAAAAATTGTTCGAAACTGGACATAAACCTTATAGGTTCTGGCACTGAAGAAAGCTGTAAGAGATTTTTTTTTTACTTTTTCTGGTGTGTTTAGCTAATCTTTCACTGCCAATTTCCTCACAGAACGAAGTTATGGTTTTCTTAATTTTTCATAAGCTGAATTTTATAGGCTTAAAATTCGTTTGGTTGCCCCTAATGCTGTTTCGTTAAAGGCTTGCCTAGGAAGAGCTACAAAAGCGCCTTGCTTATCGAATTACATTAGACAGAGTTCATTGTCTTTGAAAAAAGACACCACACGTTGCAACACCTGTCGACCAGTTCCAGCCTTGGGGGCAGCTCTGTGTAGGCTGTCTACACCATCTAGCCGGTGGCGCTAGCGCTGTTCCTGGGCTGCTTTTCTTGCGACTTGCGGATTCCATACCAGAAGCTCTTGTGCTGGAACCCGAGGCTCAAGTCCATATTTCGGTCCCTTATTGAGAAGGCTGACTATATCGTTTGGAATATTGATTTGACCAATAACCATCAGTCTCCCCGTCCGCCTCTTCTTGGTGGTTGCCGCGTTCACGCTCATCAGAAAGCAACGCGGCATACTGTTTCACGTGGTTTCTATTGCAGTAGTCACCAAGTTCCGGTAGTCTTTCATTTTACCTGTAGGAACTCACGCAGGGAAGTTGGTGTAGCACATGCATCTGAGAAGATCGTTGAAAAGCCGGACCTGACGGCCGAATTTCTTGACTTACCGAATTTTCTTGACTTACCGAATTGTTACGACGCGTAAAAGGCAACACTGCCCAGCATGGGTGCGCGAAAGCACATGCGTGTGGGCGCGAAGTTTCCTTTGGGCCAAAGACGCAGGATTGTCATTCGCAAATTTGTACCTGAGACACCGCTGCACGAAGGCTTCGCGTCACATAGATTCCAAGATGTGCAATGGACCTGCTGAACTTTTTTTTTTCTTCTGTCCCTCCCAGACATTGCTTTTATGGCGGATGACAAGAGCCCGGTCCTATTTCAAGCCGTCACCTCGCCGATGTCCTCTGTAGACCTCGCGAACGATGACCTGGCCGAAAATGCAAATGCCGAGGAAAAGGCTCTAAATCAACTGCGCGAACTGGTGTTGGGTAAGTACATGCATGCCGGACGTCAGCTCACTGCTGTGCGTTATCATTTAGCAGCATTTTACAGTGATATTATTCGATATCGAAACATAGCAGGTGTAGTTTCTTTTTTTTTGGTCGGTCCAGAAGGTACAAAATTCTAATCCTTGAATAGAATTACTCGAAGAGGCGGACATGTGTTGCACGAGAAATCAACATGTGTAATGAAATACATAAAGAAATTACAGTGATTAACCATTTAATTAATTATATTACGGCACTTAGTGCAATTTACGAATTGTAGTCGGTGAGATCGCAAAGCGTATCCACTGCAACAGGTTCCTTGGATGACACCAGTTGCGAGCCATTCCTTTCAAATGAGTGTGACGAAATGCATTGACGTTCCAGTTACTTCAATGCGTAGAACGGTGTTTTCCTTAAAGAGTTAAGTGAAACAACTCTGCACATTTACCCCAATTTTGTCGGCGCACGTCTTGCCAACCAAAGCTGTACTCGGAATTCGTTCCGAGTCGATGTGTTTTGCAAACTCACCGGCTAGAATTCATAAATCCCAGTATGTATCGTATAGTTACCAGCAAAAAATAAATTAGTGAAACTTTGTTATTTACAAGTTACGCACTTTGATCTCTCGTGCAAGTAATTTCCTCATCTTCGAG
The DNA here is from genome assembly GCF_050947875.1 of Dermacentor variabilis. Taxonomy (NCBI): domain Eukaryota; kingdom Metazoa; phylum Arthropoda; class Arachnida; order Ixodida; family Ixodidae; genus Dermacentor; species Dermacentor variabilis. Next base: position 73,785,588 of record NC_134571.1, on the reverse strand, counting down.
TATTTCAGTTCAGTAGTTCAGTACTCTTTCTCCCTAAAACAAAATAGGTATTTCACCGCCCTCTTTATACCTCAGTGGCAGCGTGATCGAGTACGTTGGAGGTAGCATCCAGCCGTACGATGACATGGAATGCCCATGTTAATAATCCTCTTTCCACACTTTCTAGAATCATCAGAATTACTTCGCGTAAAAGGCATATTTTACCTACCAAAACTAACGTTACTTTGTATTATGCAGTTTTTATTCCCACAGAAGCTATTGTCTCCTTGTCTGGGGCAACATAACGATGCCTAACGTTCTAAAACTGCGAACCTTGCAAAAAGAAGATGCGCCGCGCGATTTCAACGCGTCGTATGACTTCGCCCACTAGGCATGTTTTTGTACATGGTAATATAGTACCTATCAACAAATTATTTAACTACAGATTTGCGTGATCTTATAATATAATAATAAGAAAAAATGATTCGTTTATTTCTCAAATTGTTCCCCTAACATGTCGCCACTCATCATATGATATCAGAGTACAGAGTACTCTTCTATAGGGGGGGAGGGGGGCAAATTGTAGAACAAACAATGGGTTTTCTATGTTAAGCTATACTGTACCAAAATTACTGAATACCTTATTTCGTGACCAACTAAATACTACTATGCCCTTGTCTGCCATCCGGAAGAGCTTTATTGAGCAATCTGTGCTACCGTGACGCCAAGTCTTTGCATGTTAACTTACACTGTACCACTCTTGTGTTATAGCTTTACAATTATTTGCATCACATATTGTTGCCGATTACGAGACACAAGTCTTCTCTGTCAATCTTGCTCTTTGCAAGTGCATATAAACTTGTCATTTTTTTTGTCCAGTATTTCTTTCCTCTTTTTGCCTTGTGCCTACTGTTGACTTGTAAGGGTGGTGACGCCCGCCAAGCGGCGAATAATTCGCTTTTTTTCTCACTATGCCCAGGTTCTATGTACAAACTGAAATAAAGACTTGACCTGAAGTATTCGAATTGTGCTATTTGCCACAGGCAATTTTTAAAAAATTCTGTATTATCGAAAAAAAAAGAATACAAACAAACCGAGGGAAGCATGCATGGTAACTGAAGAAGCACAACGCTTGTCAACGCTTGAGGAAGGTGGTGGTAGGGACGTAGAAACAGAAGGTAAAGAAAAAGAAAGGAAACAAGGAAGACAGAACAAGATGACAAATCACAAAGACAAGAGTAGAACAATGACGAAGAATAGCGCACTTGTTGTAAAAGTATGTTTAAGCCGAACGTATGGCTTTGGTGTAGTTCCTGGTCAACCTCTTTCATTGCAACTAATTCTTTTTTCTACAACTAAGAGTTTTGTGGTGCTTGGTTTTGTCGTAACTAGCCAGCCGCAGAATTGAAGTCCACCGTGTTTTCACTCACGTTATCAGCGCACCCGGTGACTTTTCCACCAAATGCTAGGCAAGAAAAGGTGCGGATGTCGCAAAGACTCTAGCATCATGCTGTGTAAAAACGAAGAGATGGCTGATAACTTTTCTTTTTTTACTCGGGAAACAACGTGTGTCACATTTTTTTAGTGTTCGCCTACATTATTCAGCCCCCCTCTCCATGTGCACTGCAGTGCGCCCATTCTTTTTGAAACGTTCATTCTGGCTGAAAAATGGATGCTTGAAGCCAGTTGTCGGAGAAGAGATATGCTAAAAGCCAACGTTTCGACAAGGAAACTTTTCCAATAGAAGTCTTGACAAATACATTTTTCGAAACGCTGGTGGCAGAGGCGTCTCTTGTTCGACCATCGTTTTGAATAGCGATAGAGAGGATGTTTAATGAATCCTGATGAGGTTTACCTTGCGGGAGGCTTGGCACGCTACTCCAGATGGGTATAATGAAAAATTACGTGATATGAACAGTTCACGACACCTATACACGACAGAAACCGCAACACTCGATAAACTAGGGTATCTTGTTGTGGCTAGTGCCTCTGAGGATGTTTAAAAGTGCATTCGCTGCGCGAAATGCAAAGGCGGCGTTAGTCGACGGGTCAAGAACATGCCTTAGCTCAAGAGATGAGGGTCTTTGATAAATGTTCATTGCGGACATTAAGGCTCCTCTTTGTAAAGTAGATTGCGTATACAAGCGCAGATTCAGTAGGCTATATTCAGTGGGCCCTTGCGTTGTGCAGCTGCTACTTGAATACCGTCCCCATCGCTCGTCGGCCCGAATAGCTATGAAGGCACTCTTGTCTTTCTTAAGGGCGACTGGCCTATGCGAACGTCTTTGACTCGCTTAGGCCCTCCGCGTGCATGCGCGGGCTCACCAAGGCTTTCCTCCCCCTCCCCTACTTCTCTCCATCTTATCTTCCTATTCCCTCCTTCCCGTCCCCCATAGTAGGGTAGCCAACCAGACGCATTTCTGGTTAACATCTCTGCCTTCTCTCTTTATTTCCTCCTCCTCCTCCCTACGTTGACCATAGTTGACGATTTTGTTCTGACTGAGAATGGAATAAGCTTACTCCTTCGACGAATGATATAATTGTTGAAAATTGGACTTAGATGCTGCAGAAGGAGCTACTGCAGCAAAATCAGTTGCCAGACCTCCCGTTTTCTTTACAGAGTGCAGCACTTCATTTCACAGAAGTATTAAGTGCTGCTGACTCATTACGTTTTCTCTTTTGTCATTAGCATGCTCTTCTCACTCAATGAAGCTCACATTGTGCGACCTGCATTCACTGCCAGTGTAGTAAAGTCCCATGCTATAGTTTTGTAACAACCGTTCCCTGACCAGGCGAACCCCTGTTGCACATCCGAACGGACGACGACTTCCTTCTCATGTTTCTACGATCCCGAAAGTTTGACGCCGACCGCGCTTTCAAGAATATCACCAGCTACGCCAAGGCCCGGCAAGACTTCCCCGAAATATTTGATGACCTGAGCCCTTCCCGTATCCCCTTCCAAAGTGCCTGCCGTAAGCACCGGATTGTGACAGTGTCTCGCCACACAGACTCAAAAGGAAGGCCAACTCTAATGCTGAAGATAGGTAAGCTCAGTGAAACTTTCGCGCATGATTTCGAACGTTAAAGGGATCTTCTATGCAGCACCACCAACATTCTGACATTTAAAATGCATCGTGTTCGTATATGTTTCTATCAGCTTTGTACCATGCTTCGCAGTATATCCTCCTGACACGTATATCTTTCTGAGGCTGCTCAGAGACATAACCTCTTTTCATATCGGTTTTTTTCTCACTACCTTGTTTCAAACGTGAAGAACTTAATTTTCATTTAGATGCCACTGTTGATTACAGATACCATACCTGCATGTACGTCGACAAAGTAACCATCTCCTTACGTTTAAAACGGTGAAATAGGCCTTTCCTTGCATACGCATGTAAATGAAAATGCAACATTGTGGGGTGGGCCACGATGTTGACGCTACATCTTGAATTTTTGTGCAATTTCGTGGTATTCGAAACGCACTTAACGATTTCTTTTCATTATCTGTGACAATTATTAGTGTCAATTCTCTCGAAAGCTGGCGGTCAGAATGTAATTGAACCACTTTCATTCACTGTGGCCGAACAGAAAACTCAACCGGGGTGAAGATGTTGCGTAATCGCTTCCTAGTTAACTTTGAGAAAGATTGAAGACAACATGCAATTTATTTAAGAATGGCTCTCACAAAAATATTGCCCCATGTTTTCCTTGCGTTCGCTTTAATTTGGTTTTCACTTCCTATTATTTTAACCACGTAATCCTTAGGTCGCGAAGACCCAACAGAAAGTTTTGCATTTCCATGTTCTATCACCAGGCGCCTGGAGCACCGATGTTTGTTCGCTCAACGACTTATTCAGGTTTCTAGTAGTGTTTGGTATCCACCTCCTTCTCCAAGAAGAGTGCCAAGTGAAGGGTTTGGTGGGCGTCGTAGATTGTACGGGACTCGGCGCCTATCATTTGGCCCACTACACGCCTTCTGCCATTCGAAAGTTCATCAGGCTTGTACAGGTAAGTGTAATTATTTCAAATCTCTTTTTTTGCATGGTGGTGATTAAACTTCTTACCAGTATAGCGAGAACGCAAGTGCTTTCTTGAGTGTAATAGTGAGCCTGGCAAGTTGTTAGATCATGCAGTCACGGAAGGTCACTCCCTAAAGCGGGTGATAAACAACGCAACATTTTGGCCGAGAATGGAAACTTTAATCTTTTGCGGCACCCATAGAGTTTCTTACATACTACCTGAAGGGAAATATGGCACCACCGTCTACGCGAGTTTCCTAAAAGGCACTTTGCTGCGCCGGGAATGCCGGCACGGTGGGTGCGCGAGGCTTTGTCTCGAACGTGGCTTGGTCTAAAACATGGTCACGGATAAAGCTGTTTCTTGGCAACCACGATGAACCTCGCAAGTGCTAACCGGGGCGCTCTTGTGCGCCGACTCATCTTCGATCAACGAGGCACACCTATCCCCGAGCACGTTTTTGTTGCCCCCCCTCCCCCCCCAACCGCGCATCAAGAAAATCGGCGGTGCTCAGCGGTGCAACCCCGGCAAGCCAAGCGGGGAAGCGCGCGCTTAGCAGACCGCACTCGCTAAGATCCGCGTGTGGGAATGGTCGCGTGGAGACCAGCATTACTGCTTGGCACTGTTGATTACCTATTGTGCAGTTCGTTGTACAGAAAATATGACGTTGCTCTAGACATGTAACTGTGTAATGCGTGTCGCTGAGCTAGTCGGTTCAGACTGAACAATTTCAGACCGTAAAACCTATGACCACTTACCGCAAAATATAACTGAAAAAGGGAAGGGGACAAGGTAAGCGCTAACCTTGCCTCCCTCCTCCACTCCTCCTCCCTTTTTCGGCATAAAAATCTTAATAGATTGCAGAAACAGTGGCGAGAAGCGGCCCAAAATCAGAGTGTTTGTGGAAGGAGCCAGGAGTTTCGATGACATGTGGATTGCTTCAAGATTGTTTACAATTGCTTAATACTACACGAAAAGTAGCTCGAAAGGTCGTTCGCTAGCACGAAGTGACGTATTTTCATTGCAGTTCCGAATGCATTTCCGAATGTGTAGGCGTGTCTGGTATAGATTTGTTTATTTTATTTATATATACCCTACAGGGTTTCGTTATGGGGCATTGAGTAAGGGGCTTTGAACAAGTTATACAGAGAAGCATAATGAAAATATAACATAAAAAGCACATATAAATGGAGAAAATCAAGCCCGTGGAAAAACACTAGAAAAACACCAGCAAGAAATACATGGGAACTGACTATCTAGATATTACTGCCAGGCGACCAAACAAAAGCAAACAGAACGTACAAAACACAATTCAATAAACATACCAAAAATTGAAAAAAAAGTATACTAATGCACATATCATCGCAATAAAAAGAAAACGATAAAAATGATAGCCTGGGCTTAACTGATTGTATGGTTAGAGTGACTGCCGAACATTTTCCGGGCTAGTTTGTGCAACTATGGTTTGGAGAAAGAAATGGCACGTAGCAGCGCTGATGAATTAAATGTGTCGGTATCACCGTGGACCATAGATTTCAGAGTTTGAGAACTCTGACTTCTACATGAAATCGAAGGGAGCAGGCCCATCACTTAATAAAAAAACACGGAACACATATATTTTCGTTTCTTCGATGAACTGCTTAAGATCGCATCTTTATTGTAAATCCACGTTAGGATCAGGCAATTCCCAGCTTATAAAGCTAGTTTATTGCCGGTGTCACATATTAACTGGTTGATAATAATAATTAGAGAGCAAGTCAGATCAATTGAATACTTTTATCAGAAAAGTCTGTGTATTTAGTAACGTTTGCGAAGTGCAAGACGAGTGAGCGAGCCGTTGCTGTGATGTACGACATGGCTGAAAGCACAATGAGCATAGTCATTGAACTTGTGACACGCTTCTACTTTAGGCAATATAGCTTGCTATCAACAATTACACCCTTTCCGCATGAACACAGCTCGCTTCTGCCTGGAAACAGTGGTGAATGCACCACGAACAGCGAAATGTCGTGGCCTTGATAGCGGGGTCGACATCGTCTGCACTGAGGGTATCGTGAGAAAAATGTGAGGTAACGCTCTATAACACGTGGTGCAGTTTGTCCTCGATGATGGCACGCCTCTGCGCTCCTCCATGGCAGCGCATTGCGCACTACGCCGGTTTCGGGGCCGCTTCGGAACAGTCTGATCAAGGATGCTGTTAAAGTAAATCCTTCATAAAAATGTTTCATTCACCGTGCTACATCTTCTAATAAAGTTTACTGACCTACAGTGCACAAACAAGCAAGCAAAAACAAGAACAGACGGCAAGCTGTCACACAGCGAGCTCAGGCTTTGTCGTCTGTCCGCAAACTTTTGCTTTTTACGCTTCACATAATTATACATGCAGGGATATGTTTTTTAAGAAAAAAAATCGAAATTGCATTCGTTTACGAGGATGCAAGCTGCTGTCACGACGGTGTCAGCATAAACTTGTGCGGCTGTCTACCGACAACTACAGAAAGCAACCGGTCAAGGACTGCCGCGTATTTCCCGCTCCCTCGGAACAACCCTCCCTGAAAAGCTGCTGAAAAGCTGCAGGCGGCAAAACAAGTCCGTGCTAGCGCCGTCTTTGCAGCAGCCACGAAAGCAGTTTACCATTATTTTCTTGAAAAGACGGGCAAGCAATTCTGCCAAATGTGACATCGAACGACGCAGACTCCCAAATGCGTTTCTCTTTCGCTAAATTTGAGCAAGAACCATGCAGCGGTAAGTGGAAAATCTTTTTTCGAACACTTTAAGCGGATTATGCACGTTCCTTTGCATCTGACTGACTGACTAACTGAATAAACTTTATTGAAACCGGCAAGAGGTGGTGGCTGGTCCCTGGCCTCCCACGTAGGGATGTCGAGGTGTTGCTTCTTCGCCGCCTCGCAGGCTGAGCAAATTAAATTATATTATGGGGTTTTACGAGCCAAGACTACCATCTGATTATGAGGCACGCCATAGTGGGGAACTCCGGAAATTTCGACTGCCTGAGGTTCTTTAATGAGCACCTAAATTTAAGTACATGGGTGTTTGCGCATTTCACCGTCATCGAGATGTAACCGCCGTGGCCAGGATTCGATCCCGCGACCTCGCGCTTAGCAGCCCAACACCATGGCCACTAAGCAACCACAGCGGGTTCATCTAAGCACAAGTCCTCATGTGTGAATGAAAAACGTTTTCTTTCACGTAATAATAAAGAAGAAAAAACTGCTATTTATGTGCTGCTTTTGAAGAGAATAAATCATTGTGACAGAGGAAATCGCCATTTCCTCTGTTCCACGGTCTCCTGGCACTTCGAGAACGATGCCATTCTGAAGGCACCACATCCTAGCATTTCCACGCACACAACAGCGGCGCAGAGCCAGCTTTCCCTCTAGGTAACTTTGTAAAAAAAACTTTGTGGCTGCATCTCTTCGATGGTTTTCCACTGAGCTAGTTGGTTCATGGCTGAAGACACTGGACTAAAGAAAGACAACATATGTCAGCTATGCCCTTGTTTTGCCTTGTGGTTTTAATCCAGCTGTTAAGCTTGCATTAGAAATGAGCCAACTAGCTCAGTTGAATACAATTCTCAGCGACGCATTTGTATTCTTCTTGTTCCACGTCTTCAGTGCAGTTGTCAAGCTCTCCTTTGAACCTATTACAATTTCACATCTGCCCTTACGGCATTCCGTTCTAGCCTTGGGCTGTCAAGCGATGAAAGATAACGTGTCTAAAAATTTTTAATCCTTTTTAGTGGCCTTTCATTTAGTAGACAACCTTTCTAGCGAGTTGATTGCCTTGTGTCAATATTAGAGAAGAAGGTGCTCTCGAGCACTATTAAATCATGTTTTCGTCGTAGATTTCCTAGTACGTTTATTGCGTTAATGACCGTTAAACTATGTTCAATTCTTGTAGGACTGTTTTCCTGTGAGGATCAAGGCAGTATACGTTATCAACCATCCTGCAATATTTGAGCTTTTGTACGCCATTTCCAGGCGCTTTTTGAAGGCCAAACTGGTACAAAGGGTAAGTACCGAAGAAGTGTTTCTTCGTCTCTATTACGTTTTTGAACTCTTTGTTGCACGTAAATTGCTGCACGTAAATTATGCGTTTATGGGCGTTAGAACATTCCAGGAACAAGATTGGCTAGAGCATTCGGCCCATGGAATCAATAAATTACAACAGTATAACTGTGATATCGTATTGTCATTACGGAACAGTGCTGCGATTTATCAGTGATGGCGGGGTTAATAAGCCTTTCGGTTATACTGAGTTACAGAAGAGACCACCCTAAATTCGTCGAAGAAAAGTTCAAGGGAATGATATTTTCAATTAGGGGCCCACCTATTATGCGCTTTTCTTTGTATTCTGCTTACAAACAACCGAAAAGAACACAAGAATTAGTCCACGTATCTTTTTGTTCCTTCCGCCAATTTCTTAATGAATGTACATGTGTATAGCGTTCGTTAAAAGAGATGTTAAAACGGCACTGATGTTGGCCGGTGACTACAAGTGGCACAGCAGGCACCATGTTGCACCTGCGCTGCAGTAGAGCTTCAGGATGAAAAGTGAACGCTCGTCTCGCACGCTCCACGGATCTCTGTAGCAGCAGAACAAGGCGTCAACGCAAGGCAGCCAGGACTGGGCAAAACTTGTACTCGTAGCGGTTTTATCTCTTTCAACAAAGCCTGTATATGTGCGCACAAGGTTGTCTTGAGTATGTAAGGTGGAACTGTCACAGGCCAATTCCAACGGTGCGAAGTGTCCGGTGAGACCGCAGGTGGCCACAAGTAGCATGGCATATAGTCTATAGTCAAAATGTCTCAGACTCTGCTGGCCGTGGCGGATGCTGCTGCTGCTGCCGGCTTATGCTGCTGCCTTTCCGGATAGCTCACACAAATAACAGCGCTCTTGACGAATCAGCTAATGTGTGTCGCCGCATTAGTACTTTGTGCGCTTCAAGTATCCCGATGGCCTGTTATTTTTCCTGCGGAATTACGCACTGAAACCACAAGCAACCCAGCAATATACTCGCCCCGAAATATTTACGCCTTCTTCACACAATTAATTTATTAAAGCGCAGGTTTCTATGGATTCTTTCCGAGGGTTTGGCGTGCCAGCTCGGTTGGCTTCTTGCCGAGTAAGGTGGACCGATTGTGGAGATAGTGCAGTAGTGAAACCGGGCTGATCCCTGGCTTCCGCGTTTTGTGGATTTGCCGAGCAGGCGCCGTCCTAGCTATGTCGTTGTTTAATGCGTCTCAGTTTTGTACGAACAGATTTGCAGCATATAAATAACCGCTTTTACGGAAGCTTAGCTTGGTATGGATTCGTAAATGTACTTTGGATCTGTATAATACTTAGCCATAAGGAGTCCGGGCGTTCATCACCTAAGTGCACTCTAGTTTTGATTAAAACAAACCATAACTTCCTGAATGAGATCTGGCATTCTTTCTAGATACGGCTATTTGGCTACAACATAGAAAAGCTGCACGACTTGGTTCCTGCTGACCTGATCTCAGTCGAGCATGGCGGCTCATACGAAAGTTACGACTACGACACGACTGAGAGGGAACTGATGAATGAAGAAGACTTCTTCGTGGAACTCAGCTCTTTCGGTTAGCTAGACAAGTCAACAGGAAAAAAAAATGCTAGAGTTAAACTCTTCTGCACAAGGTTATCGCTGAGATCCCCTCTGTTTCTTGGGTTTGTTTTTTGCATCGTCTACGCCTCATCGGCTATTGCCCAGCTAGTCAACTCAATTTGTTTCAGCACTTCTGTACGAAAACACAACAATGCTGGGACCCACAGAAAAGTTGGTGAAATGCAACTTGACTGGATGCTTGCCCCAACCCTTGGCAGAAACAAGAGACGCACGAAACTATACCTGAGTGATCCACAATAAAAAAAGAAATATTTACACTTTTTGGGTCTTTGTCTATGTTCTTAGATGAGTGCGAAGCTGGGCTAGGTACGCAACCAGCTTGCAGGCTCTATCTAATACAACGACACCGGCGATTTCTCGGCAGGATTAGCGTTGAGCTTGGTGTTTTCGGCGCAGTAGAGGAATACTCTGTCGCAAGGCAGTTGCAGTGACTGACAACTTATATGTGGCGTAGTGTGTATGCCTTGTGACATGAATGTGGTGAGTAAACGCAAAACATAACTGTTGCGCAGTGTTTTTTATAAGAAACCTCCGAAGAAAAATTGTTTTTAGATATCTGTGTCGAGAATTGTCACCATTGGGATATTTAGTGCTCGCGCCTGAGCTCACATCGGCACGCCGAGCCGTAACGCGCACAACAGGAACGTTGACGTGAGGGAAGCGCGCGTTATTCCGTTCCACGCGCTTATATACTATGTATGTTATCGTGAAATACGCGAATCCAAACGAGATGCGTCGGACGTACTCCCATTTCAAAAAGAAGAAGAACTGCCGGATCCTCTTAAAGGACCTGTGAAAAAGTTGAAGAAATGCTTCGGACGTACCTTTAGCCACAACCAAAAAGATCACCAGGTTTTTCGCCAGGCTTATTCGTAAGAGCACGTGCCAACGAATTACAACGTTGCGCATATCGTTAGTGATGAGGCCGTTCAGTGGCAAACATATGCTTTACGAACGCAAATACTTCGTGAATTCGGTCCCTAATTTGCCTATTCCACACTGTGCCAGGCTGCATAGGTGGACTGGCTCCACCGCATGAGCTGGAGTGTGACCAGCCATTGAAATGGTGTACCCCAATGTATCTTACAACAATTGTGGAGAGCGCGCTGTGCGAGTGCAATGCCCCCAGCTCTGTAGGCACGACAGCCCCACTACCTTTAATAAAACATGCATTACCGGAAGTACGAAAAAAAATTTAAACGAACAAATATTGGAGGCATCGGAGGTCGAGAGACGTTTGGCTGCCTGCCAAAGGGTCGCTCGACAGAAATATTAAAAAGAAAGAGAGCGGGGACATCTGTTTCCGCTGTCCTTTTCTGATGTTTCACAGCTGTAGTCTGACAACAACCTTGATTAGCGGTCGCTACAGATCGAATAAAAGTAATACAAAGCAAAAAAAGAAAATAGCGATATAAAGAAAAAAAAAGAACTTCAAGGCAAGGCCGCTATCGCTGCTCCGAGTATAGGAAACCGGAGTTGTGGGCCTCTGGAACCCGCCTCCTTGTTTCAGCCAGCTCTAACTTTTGCTTTCACTCTCCAACTGCCGCGAAGCACCAGCATGCTCCGCTCTGTTATCCGCTGTGTTCACACGGCGGAAAAGGAACGCTAGATACTTTCTCTTACGCAACACAGCTGATAGCGGGACAGCCAACTACACGACGCTACAAACAAACGATGGCTACGGGGTCGTGTTAGGCGAGAGAGCTGTTGGGGAAGGAAGCCGCAGACCGGGAGGGCGGGGGGAGGGCGAGAACCGAATATAAAGGACAAAAAAAAGGAAGAGAGAGAGTGATGTTCCAGGGCGTTCGCGCAAAACATATTTTTGTTCTTGCAGTCGATGTTGAGCAATGCGGCAGAAGTCATTCGCACGTTGCAAGAGCACGTGGATGCGCAGTTTCCTTTAGTCCGAAGCCCTGCTGGGCGGATGCAAGCTTATATGAGTGCACTTTTCTACTTCGGCTCCTAAGCGGCTTTTCTGCGCATTTCAGAGACCAAGAGCCCCAAGAGGAAAGCTGTGTACGGTACGTTTGTGTTTGGATTGTTTTGTCTCGGGTTTACTTGCTACATTCAATGGCGTTCGCAACTTATGACACATCAATTATTTACGTTGCGTTCATAGTACCCTATTGCAAGCAAAATATGCATTAAAAAGATTTTTTTCAGACTTTGTGCGAAGTTTTGATTATCCGCAAGTATTATAGCCAGCGTAGCGGTAGAGTGCGGGCTGCGTTCACATCTATGGATTCCCCAAACTCTACAACTCTCTCTCTGATGTGGATAGCCTACGCGAAGCGAATAGCACCCGTTAATTTTGACGACTCTAATTTTTAAACTCCCCATTGGTACTATTCGTCGCGTCCTCAATGATCCCCAATGCCATCGCCGTGACACATTTGCATGATGAAAATGTGATTTAACCACAACTGTGACTGACACAACTTTAACCAATTTTGACACAACTTTGACACAATTTGACACAACTTCGACACAATTTAACCACAACTGTACTATAAGCGCACACGTTTCCAGCACTTCCGAGATTTAAAAAAATCTCAGTGCCTTTACACTCTGTGAAGAAGGTTGACCAGCGAAGCTGTGTATGTGGGCCCCTTAATGGCGAACTGCACCTCCGCCGCGGCTCGGCCCGGCATCGCATCATCTTCGGGATCGGCCCACGTATGGGCACTGCTTAACTTCTGATTCACCTCCGCCGCGGGTCGGGCCGGTATTGCACTATTTCCGGGATCGGCTCACATATCAGGAGTCTTTTGCCTACGACGCGAAAATTTCCCTGTACGGTAGAGGTATACAGCCTTCGCTGTAAAACTTCAAATATGTTTTGTCAGAGATAAAACAAAGCGAGCCTGAACAGTGCTGGGATGCTATACCGGATGCCCTGAATTTGGAAGTTTGTCACCTCCGCGAGGCTCCATCGACGCCCTCAGATGAATGAGGCAATAATGTTAAGACATTAAAGTCAACCCTGAGAACGCCTCCAATTTCATTTTCTTATTTAGATTCACTCTTGAGTTATCACCACTTGGGCGTTACCTTATGGACGGCCGAAAAAGAACTCACATGGTCAAACCGTCGGTGCCTCCTTTCAATTTTTTCGATCACTCCGGTCAGTGCATTACCCACAAAAGCAAGCTGTAGATTTATTTTTTTTCTTTAACGCATTCGAAAAAAAAAGAAAGCAAGGGAATGGCGCGAGAATGCGCCGCGCCTGCACTGTTCGCGTTCGATGCTGGATAGACAGGTAATGTCCCAAAGAGGAGATACACCCGCGAAGCGCCCCAAAAAGGCGTGACGAGCTGCTTGCGCCGAGTGTGTAGTACAAAGATAGCGGTACAGTCACGGTGCTGCGACATTATTATGTTGCGTTGATAACGATTAGCTGTGGTGGCGCGAACACTGCCCAATGTTATTTGCTTGGAATGACGAAGCGGCGTACGCAGGGTGCGCTCGTGTTGACATACGTGGCTCTATCTCCACACTTTGTTGTTTGCTGATTTCGGTCTCTCCGCGCTATCGTTGTTGACCTACTGCCGTCCAGAAAATTCAGATGAACGAGAAACTCGGGGCATCCTGCATAGCACCACTGAGACCCTAATTCAGAATAACTTTTTAAACGCTAGAACTGTTCGAAAGAGCAATTTCCAGCCAGTCCGGGTACTATATACTTATAAGCGCGGCAATGCGCGACTGAGGCAGAGTAGGAAGAAGTGTGTGCGCGCGTTGGTTCGCCTGTACTCCGTGCCGGTTGATCCTTCCCTGTGGCTTCCTCCTGGACCTCCTTTCACTCTGTAAATAAACATCTTTCGTAAAATTTTTGGTGGAGGTGCGCGACGGACGCTTTTCCGACGAGCTCAGTTACCTGGCGAAACTTGTACAACGTATGTAGAGGCTGGTTTGAAACTATGCGGAATCGTCAGCGCCACTATGACAGACAAAGACAAAGGAGGACATCTGTTTAAAGGAATCGCTGAATATGTTTATATTTCTTTATAGCGAAGGAAGATCTTAGTACTCCCTCTAATTTGAAGAAACATGCCGGGCGGTTGAAGCGCTGATAATGAGAAGGATTGGACCAAAGTTCGCACGCTTGGAAAATATCAACACTATTGCAAGTGTGTACGTCCCAGCCCATGACGACATGTCATCGGTGATACGGCAAGTGGTTAAAGAAGAGCTCAAATGCCTTAAAGTTGTTGACAACACTCACGTGTGCCATCAGTGTGCATTTGACGATCGCTCTCATGTGCTGCCGGCCACCTGGGCACGTCACAGTTACCGAGAGCCAGGCAGGCCTACGCTGATTGCCCGGAAAGCAGCAACTTGCGACTGCAACCGACAAGTCTGGGACGCCGGCAAGATGCACCACAACGATATGTTCTGCGGGCTCCGCCCTCCTAAAACCCGCCTGCGAGTTCGTTTTCCCCCGTGACACCCATTTGGCCGGTGTCACCCTTGACACACCGCGACTCCAGCATTTGCTACAGCTGTGGTGTGCCTGGGCACATTGCTAGGTATTGCCACCGCCGCCATCAGCGTGCCCCACGGTGTAATGTCTATACGACCCGTGTGCCCACTGACGAGCCCTGGCCGCATCCCACTTGCTTCCTCCGGCTGCAGCAGGGACGTGCGAACCGCAGTGACTCCTCTGTTTCCGAGTGCAGCCTCAAACCACCGCCGGCACGACAACGGTGCTCTCCGTCACTCGTTGCCACCACCGCAGCTGGGAAACTAGCTGCTGCAACCGCGGCGGCGAGGCCGCAATATATTCATCATCATCAAGACCCCACCCCCTTGTGAAATAACATTTCAAAACAAAGTTCGTGTTTCAGTTGACAATATGAGTACTTTTGCTTTAATTGATATCTCTTAGGAGCGCGTTTAAAAAAAATCACCTTGGACAAAAAAGTTGTTTTCTTGGGATCGGAACGCTACCTTTCGCGGAGTTGGCGGGGAAATGTTACGCCCACTTGGATTTGTTCTGTTTCCCTTATGGTAGGAGACCAGACATTTTGGAGTGAATTTACTGTGACTGTATGCGCGACGCATGACATTATTTTTAGGAATTGATTTATTACGTGAGTACGGGGCAACATTGCATTGTGGCATTGACGCGATTTCCCTTCGCTGCGACGCGTGAACTTCAATTACAGATAAACCCAGTGATGCCGTGGACGTTCTCTCCGCGTCGCAAGATGTACGTTTGTCCCCTCAGACTGCAATGTTTGTACCTGTCAACACTTCTCGCCTTCGTACGGGTTCCTGCTGTGCTTTAGCCGAGCCTGATTATAACAACGCACTTAAGAAAAAATGTGATAGTCCATCGCTCCCTCATTGTCACCATTGATGGTTGTACTCGTTTGTGGACAGCGAACGTTTCAAACGAATACATAACTTTCCCGCGGGGACTTAAACTGGCAAGCTTTGACGAATAAGCCATTGTCAACGTCGGAATGGTCAAAATATCAATTGGCGGAAAGAAATTCACCCCCGAGTGCAGCCATGGTAATTCTGCTGGCTTTAAGCGCATGATTAACAAGTCGCTGTCTTCTAGTGAGCAGTGTGTGCTTCAAGGAGTGCTCGCTCGCTACGCCACAGTGTTTGAGTTTGCTCAAGACCAACGAGCGTTCCATACACCACTGGCATCTCGTACGCGACAACGCATCTATACAGGGCAAGCGACGCCAATTCGTCAGAAGCCTTATTGCGTTTCACCTTCAGAGAGAAAAGTCATCGGTCAGCAGGTCGAGGAACTGTTACGGGAAGGAGGAATTGAGGTACCTTGTAGTCCACGGGCTGTTCCTGTGATCCTAGCCAAGAAAAAAGACAACTCATGGAGGAAGGAAGGAAAAAAGTGGAGAAGGAAAGGAAGGGAGGTTGACCAGTTAAGCTCAACCGGTTTGCTACAACTCATGGAGATCCTGTGTGGACTATCGCCGCCTGAACACCGCCACAAAAGAAGGCGTATACCCCCTACTACGAATAGACGGTGCCGTCGACTGCCTCCACTGCGCACAAGGCATTCTGGAATGAGGACGCCTCTCCAAAGCTGCATTCACCCAATAGAAATGATGTTTATTCTCTCTCTCTCTCTCCACTGCGCATCGTACTCCTATTCTGTTGATTTGCGGTCAAGATATTGGCAAATTACAATGCACCCCTCACACAAGACGACAGCCTTTGGAACACCTGAGGGTCTCTTTGAGTTCAACGTTATGCCATTTGGATTATGCAACGCTCCAGCGACATGCGAGCGATTTATGATACCGTGCTCCGCGGAATGAAATGGGAAATTTGCATGTGATATTTATACGACGTCCTTATATACGGCCGGACGTTTTACGAGCACAATCAGAGCCTGTCGGTCGCTCTTGACTGCATCCAGCAAGCTGGCTTTATTTTAAACTCCAAAAAATATCATTTCCGCATGTGTCAAGCTCTCGTACTGGCTTCCTGGTCTACAAAGGCGGCTTACGACCAGACCGCGAAACGATAGCAGCGGTTCGCGACTTCCAACAGCCACAGACGGTGAAAGACTTGCGAAATTTTTGGGCGTTTGCTCATATTTCCGGTTGTTTATCAAGCGTTTCGCACAGCTTGCCTCTCCCGTCACGTCTCTCCTTCACAAAGGCACCCCATACTTGTGGACTGCTGACTGTGAGTCTGCGTTTCAACAACTGAAACTTTTGTTGACTTCTAGACCAGTTCGGCGGCAGTTTGACCCGGAGGCGTCAACTGAGTTGCATACTGACGCCAGTGGTGTGGGTGTTGGCGCTGTGCCTGTTCAGAACTGCGGTGGTCGCCAGCACGTCTTTGCTTATGCTAGTCGGACACTTACAAAAGTGGAGAGAAACTACACCGTTACTGAACTCGAGTGTCTAGCAGTCGTCTTCGCCATTCAGAAGTTCCGTCCCCGCCTGCACGGCCGCGCATTCATGATAGTGACTGGCCATCATTCGCTTTGTTGGCTCGTTGGGCTTCGTGACCCAACTGGCCGGTAGAGCTTTTCGGACAACTACAAGAGCGGACGGTGTCACACGGATGCAGACTGCCTATCCCGTCTCCCTTCGCCGCACACTAAGGCGGACGATGATGACTTCGATCACTAACTAGCTTCAATATCTTCCGAATTTCTAGACCTTAGTACCTTCGAGAGCGAGCAACGTTGCGCCCCTACCTTGAAGTTCCTGCGGGCAGCTGCACACGAGACAGCAGGAACAGCACCGTTTACTTTTCGTAATGGTTTTCTGTATAAAAAATGGCCAGGCTTAGCTTGGTTAAGCCAAGAATGCGTTGCATATTGCGCGAGTTGGGGCCCAGCTTTTCCTCCGGCTGTCGTGACGTCACGTCACGTGGTTGCGCTAAAGGTCAATGGTGGCTGCCCGGCCGCGCCCAAGGGCTGAACTGAGTGATTGCAAGATGCAACGCATAAAAATAGAAGCAACTTAATAACAAACATAGCAAACTTAAAAGAGAATAGACCCACATATGAGACGCGCAGTAATGAACAATGGCTCATACCCTCAATGGTGGCTGCCCGGCCGCGCCCAAGGGCTGAACTGAGGGATTGCAATATGCAACACATAAAAATTACTCAGCTGATGGTCCTCCATTGCTCCTAGTTTTGCCCAAAAACCTGCACCTTGCTGTATTTCGTTCCATGCATCACGATATCACGTCCGGGCGCCTTGACTTCGCACGCACGTTACACCGACTTCGCCAGAGGTTTTTCTGGCCCCAAGCTCTGGGAGACAACGAAATAGTATGTCGCCAGCTGTACTGTTTGCCAGCTCCACAAGCGAACGACGCGGCTCCAGCACGCTATTTTCAAACAGTTAGGCCACCGACATTGTCCTTTGAAAAAATCGGCATCGACTCGCTCGCATGCTTCCAAAGACGTCAGCTGGCTACCGCTCGATTATAGTATGCGTAGATTATCTTGGTACATGGAAAGGGCGACGCTTCCATCTATCACTGCAGCAGATGTCTCTTCCTTTCTGTTGCATCACGCCACACTACATCATGGCACTCCACGGGTTGTCATCAGTGACCGTGGACGGCAATTTACCGCACACATCATTGAAGAATTTTTGCGGCTTTGTGGTTCTGCATATCCTCATTCCACTCCTTACCACCCGCAAACAAATGGTTTCACGGAGCGGACGAATCCAACCCATGTCGACATGCTATCAATGTATGTTGCCGTGACCAGAAAAATTGGGACGCTGTCTTAACGTACGCGTACAATACTGCTAAGTGTGAAGTCACTGTATATGCGCCATTTTTTTACAGCGAAGCTGTTGGCCCCTAGCTGGTCGGGAAAGAAAAAGAAAGAAAAATGAACAAAAAAGTGCATGCCTCCTTTGGAATCAGGCATAGAACACACAGCTCAGTACTCATTTCAGTAAAGAAAAGCACAAAACAAGCGTCAAAAGCACATGACCTCATAGTTGAAAAGACTTCATTAGACATATCATTAATAAAAATAAGAAATAGCAGTGGTCCCAGGATCGAGCCCTGTGGTACTCCAGACGTGACTGAACAAACGGGTAAATTACAGTCATTAACAGAGACAAATTGAGTTCGAGAGGACAAAAAAAAAACAACCTTCGATCCATTTTAGCACATTTGAGTTTATTTTAAGTTCCCTTGGCTTAAATAGAAGAAGGCGGTGCGAGACAGGTTAGAAAGCTTTGCGGAAGTCAAGACAAATGCAGTTAGTAGAAGAATCACGGTCAATGGCAGAAAGCTAGTCATCAGTAAAGAGCAGAAGTTGTATTGCCCACGAGAAGTATTTCCTGAAGCCATGCTGAGACGTGGCAAAGAAGTTATTGTCCTCAATAAATCAGATAAGACTGCAATAAATTATGTGCTCCATCAGCTCACATGAAATACTAATCACGGTAATAGGTGTGCAGCTTTCAGGGTTACTTGAAATACCTTGTTTTGGCATAGGAACCACCTTCCCCGCCTTCCAGTAGCCGGGCGGCTCTGAGCATTGTAATGACAGTAAAAATAATTCTGACAAGTATCGACGTTTGTACGTATGTCGCCGCATCCGTTTGTTGCATCGGCTGTCGTCTCACTTTGCTTGACAATGCACAACAACGAGTGGCTCATCCGTGACATCATTTAACCGGAGATTCACGACCGTGTTGTAGTTGAAGTCCTTAGAGAAATGTTTTGGTCGCCTGGACTTGTAAAAAAACATGAGAAACAAACTAACAAAGCTTTCTATATGTGAGAAATGCGTGTTGTAGCTTGGTATGTCTCGTTAATCACATTGCTGGATGAACTAGACAAGCAAAAGAAGGAGCGACGCTATAGCCTAGTTGGTGACTACGACGATGCAGTCTCATCGAAATACCTGGCACCCAACGTGGGGCCGGATGTGCAACAGGTCGAGCCTGTCTGTGTGAGTGACTGCCCCCGCGCGAACGAACCACGGCAGCAGTCGGAGTGGATTTACAGCCGCTGCACACGCTGTCATAGGTGACTAATAAAGAGAACACGCAGGTAGAGGCAGCTGTAACAGCTATCGCACACTCGAACGGTGCGGCGAACATTAACCAAGGGAATTTGATGAGTTTCAATTAGGGTAGCGCTACACATGAGACACACTCTCTCTAGTTGACCCAAGCGGCCATCCGTCGCGATTGACACTTCTCCAGGAGCGATAAGTTTTTTAGCATGCGCTACAGGAGGGAAAAGAACAGTGTTGTGGCGGACGAATTCTCCCGCGCGACCGTTGTGGCGGGAAAAGTAACGTCACTACTCAACTCGACCTACCCGAAACAATGAAGCATACAGCAGACTGACGGTTACGATGTAACATTACTACCTTGTTACGACTCATTGTGCTGCGTCGGAGGCTGAGTCTGCCAGACGAGCTAATTTAGTGAAACTTCGAGCGAGTGCATTTTGTTGGCGTGGTGCTAGACGGCAGGAGTAAGGGCCATGCGGGATTGATGACATTGACGACTTACGAAGCCATAGGATTGATTTATGACTCACGGCATTCGGAGTTTTATGAACGGTTACAGTCCTACTACGAAAAAAAAAACATTTTATATACAAGAACCTCCGCCATCAAAAACAGAAATTATGTAATCCCATGAACAGGTCAACTTGTTTAAGCTAAAACGGAAGGTAGCCTTGATGTGTCGAAATAAGGTTGGAAAATGTGGCTTGAGGTCTTTGTGCTACCTTCCGTCGGGCTTCCGTCAGCCAGCAGCGAGACCACTGTTACCCTTGTGGTTCGTACGACAACCACAAGTACGCCTCACGATACCGAGAATAACGAAGAAGACCCGTCATTCAACAGTGGCTCTCCGTCAGTTCACACTATCATTACTGATCGAGGCATATGAACAAAGAACGCACATCTAAACCGATGGATCTGTCTCAGCCACCAGCTCCACAGGCGCTGTTATCATCCCTGCCTTACAACCCTTATAAAAATTTCTAGCAACATTTTTAGATTGTCTTTAGACTATTTTTACTAGAACCTGCCAATTGTCTTTATACATCCTAGGAACGATCTAGAAACATCCTAGAAACAGTTGGCCACCAACTCCCAATAGAAACCTGTTCATATGATGTCTTTAAAGTTCCTATCGATTCCATATGAACATTTGTTTTTACGCTCCCTAGTAACATTCCTTCAAAAGAATAATGTTCATATACCTTCTGCCAACTTCCTACCAACCACCCATAGAAACATTCTTCCAATTGAAGAATGTTTGTAAACGTTCTGCCAAGTTCCTGCCAATTCCCTATTAACAGGTCTTCATACACCATATTAACAATCTTTCAAATTGAAGAATGTTTGTAAATGTTGTGCCAACTTCCTACCAATCACTTATTAACATTTGTCTTTATACACCCTATAGTAACAGCCTGCCAACAATTGGCCACCTTACTTAAATTGGAGCATTTTCATAGATGGCCTGTAAACATTCTAGCAACCGTCAACCAAGACAAGTCTTTAGGCTCTGTAGTAACATTCTGGCAATATTTTACTTACACGTGCTTATGTACTTGCTACTGACGTTTTACTAGTCCCCTTGTAACATTGGTCAGTATGTGTGAACATGTCGGTAAAAGGCAGTATGCAACCTAGAAGGTGCTTGTACATGGAAAACACATGCAAGTTTGCACGAAAACAAGTTTATTGACAGAAAAATATTTACACAAAATTATGAGAAATGTAATAGAAAAATTTTAAAAATAATAAATAAATAATGACTTCGTTGATTATGGCATGGCAGCTGTCGCATTATCTCTAGCAAGCATCGATGATAATGTATTTTTTACATTCAGAGATGATGTCCTTGGGATTATTTGCAGAGTGAACCCTGCACAGAAACAAGATGGTTAGTGTGAACATCATGTTCAGGTTAGCACATCACATATATAGAACAGCTTTTTAACAAGGTTCACATGCAAGTTCACATGAATGATAAAATTGTAGCCGTCATCCCTGTTTACTTGCAGAGAAAATGGCAAGGATGGGGCACATTTTGCAATGCATATCCTTTGCGGCGTTGTGTTTACTACGTGTTATTAAAATTAGGAAACTGTGAAAGGTAGTTTCCGCAATGAAAGGAGCAGCCTAAAGCTATTGTTATAGTCCCCAAAGTTGTGGCCTGAATAATTTCATTTTCCCCAAATGTTTTCTTTACCAATTATCTGCATAAATAATTTACTCACTCAAAAAGTCAATTACATGGTTTATTCATGGTGAAATTTGTAGCGCGCATAATAGACACGGACGCAGAGAAGGTGGACACGCGAGCGCTTACTCACAACTGTTTAATTTTGGTAGGACACAGAACGTAAAAACGCCAGCTAGCTGCACTGAGAAAGTGCAAAACTAGTCCTACATTTTTATATAAACAGATAACAAAGCTTGAAGCAGTATTCAAGAATACAACTTCTTTGTCAGTGATAGCAACCAATGGCAGACTGATGCATTTTTAAGCACGGATTATTATATGGAACGCTTCTGTAATTTCATGTGTTCGTTTATTTTTACTCGAAAACAAAATATCAGTGTCAAAAAATACCGGTTCACAATGACATAGGTTGCAGTGGTTAGACAAGTGCGAATGATTTTCTTTCACATTCGCGCTTGTCTAACCAGTTCAACCTATGTCATTGTAAACCGATTTACTGCAACCTATGTCATTGTGAACCGTGAAACTATACGCTCAATATTTCACTACCACTCATCCTCTACAGCCACAGCAGGAAAGAGCAAACATTGAGTTCATGATCAGGCAATATTTACAAAACATTAAGTCATCGCGACAGCTGTGAAAACGTATTGTTTGTACGCTTCGTGTTTGTAGCAACTTCAGGCGAACCACATGACGCGGCGTAGTTCAACTATCTAAGCAAATCGTTCTTACACCGTATCGCGTCAGTACAGTTCGCGCTATAATAACCTGCCAAAACGCGGCATAAGAAGCTGAAATCAAAATAACGTCAAAATAATATGTTTATGAAAAATGATGGGAAAGAACATACCTTTTTTATCTTTTGGAGACAGACAAAACTTCGGCGCAGTGCTGTCTTGAGGAACAGCTGTTCGCTACTTGTGCAGCGTGCAGTTTAAAACACAGACAGTGCCCCATATTAAATCCCTTTCACTTCACACGACACTGCATCGCAGCTGGCAGAGGAGTTGCAGGAACGTTCACATCACTGAACGAAGAAAGCGCCGTGGGCTTCACAAGCACGTTGCTGGCTGGCTTGCATCGATGAATCAGCCACAACACAGTATGAGCATAAACAGCAGCAAAATTAGCTAGATTGCTGCTACAATGCGCGACCAAACACCTACATCGCTCCGACCGTAGCGCGCCGGCGTCGCAATGTAACTGATGGTGATTGCGATGGTCTCCCTCTTTTCCACGACTCGGACCACTGTCAAATTTGTGCGCATGCGCGAGAGAGGCATGCGACATTCTTTCCATTCAAACGCTTCGCCTTGACCCTTCGCTCTTCTTTACGCCGAACCATGCCACCCCTCCGCCCTCCTACCTTGCGAGGGTTGACTGACACCTAGACGTTCATCGGCTCTCGGTGACAGGTGTGCCTGGATGGATGGATGTTATGAGCGTCCCCTTTGGAACGGGGCGGTGGCTTGCGCCACCAAGCTCTTGCTACTATGCTGCCTAATATCCTACCTAGATTCACCAATGAAAAAAAAAACCACTATGAACTACCACGTCCAAATTTTCTGATACCCTATTGCGAACTGTGCTTTTGTACGTCTCCGTCTTTTGTCGTTTCCCTACTTTTCTTCCACCAATCCTCCAATCGCCTCTGACTGATGTCTATTGCGGACCTGTTTGCTTTACCACTGCTCCCGCTGAACCCAAGGGCTTCAAGGAGGCCAGTGGTGCCTAAATCGACCGCTGGATAGACGTCTTCACATTCTAATAAAATATGCTCCGTCGTTTCCCTAGCTTTACCGCAGCAAGCACATGCTTCTTCTTCCTTCTTATATCTCGCTTTATAGGTGCGTGTTCTAAGGCATCCAGATCTCGCTTCGAAAAGTAATGAGCTTCCCTTTGAGTTATCATAAATGGTTTCTTTCCTAATTTCGTTTTTTCCCCTTAAGTAGTTACTCATGGCAGGTTTCTTTTCCATTGCCGCCACCCATGAGATTAATTCAGCATCTCTGACTTTCCGCTTGACCTTCTTTGTTGCTGTGTTGCCCACCCCACAGGCCGCATACTTGCTGGTAAGCTTCCTAGTTCTTTTCCTCCACTGTGAATCAATGTTTTGCCTGTACAGATACCTGAACACTCTCCCAGCCCATTTACTTTCTTCCATATTCCTCAGCCGTTCTTCATACTCAATTTTACTGCGAACTTCCCTCACTTCAAAACTAGTCCAGCCCATATCCCCTTGCACAGCTTCATTTGTAGTCTTCCCGTGAGCGCCCAATGCGAGGCGACCCACTGACCTTTGGTTCCCGTCGAGTCCTGATTGTACCCCTGATTTAAAGCAAACAACCGCATTTCCAAAAGTAAGTCCTGGAACCATTACCCCTTTCCACATACCTCGGAGGACCTGGTACCTATTGTATCCCCATAGCGCTCTGTGCTTCATTATGGCTGCATTTCTCTTCCCCTTGACTGTTATGGTTTTTTCCTGTGTTTCCATATATCCGTTGCCTTCGTTTATCCATATACCAAGGTATTTATATTCTGTTACCCGAGGTATTTCTTGGCCCTGTATCTCCACTGTCTGTTCACTGTTTTCATTGAATACAATAACACCTGATTTTCTAACACTAAATTTCACACCTAAATTGTTGCCTTCCTGTCCACAGATATTAGCCAGACGTTGCAAATCACTTTGCTTGTTTGCGAGCAACACAATGTCGTCCGCATAAAATAAACCTGGGAGTTGCTGCTCTATTACTGTACCTGCCTGTTTGTATGAGAGATTAAGCCCGATATTACTTCCTTCTAGCGCCCTCTCCATCCTCACCATGTACATCATAAACAGCAGCGGGGATAAAGGGCACCCCTGCCTCAGTCCCTTGTTGATATGAACTTTCTCCGCGCTCCTCATCCCCTCCCATTCAACTCAAACAGTATTTTCTAGGTAAATCTCTCTCAAAAGCTGTATAAAATCGTTACCTAAGCCTTCCCCTTCCAGAATATCCCACAAAATGCTGCGGTCTACGTTGTCGTATGCTCCTGTAATGTCCAAAAAGGCCACATACAACGGTTTGCTTTCTGCTTTTGATATTTCAATACACTGAGTAAGAACAAACAAGTTATCATCCAAACGCCTACCTATTCTAAAGCCATTCCGAAGCTCTCCCAAAATGCCATTATTTTCTGCCCATGCTTGAAGCTTTAATTTGATTGCCTGCATTGCTAGCCTGTATATTACCGATGTAATGGTCAACGGTCTATACGAGTGAATTCTGTCTTTCTCCCCCTTACCTTTATAGATTAAATTCATTCTACTTTGTCGCCAACTGTCTGGTATTCGTCTATCTTTTAAAGTTTTTTCAACTGCTTTCACGAGAGCTTCCTTACTTTTTGGTCCCAGTTCATTTATCAGCCTAACGGGAACCTCGTCTAGCCCTGTGGCTGTGCGCTTAGGAATTTTCTCTTCCGCTTTCTTCCAGTTTAAATTTGTAAGCACTAGCTCCTTTCCCCCTTGGGTCTCTTTCATGCTCTTTTTTTCTTCAAATTCAACCTTGTCCTTGCCTTGGAAAGATTCGGCTGTTACTTTTTGGATGTAATTTATTGCTGCTTCTCCTTCCAGTCTGTTTTCATCTTCGTCTAGGATATGTTGTTGTATTGTTGTTGCCTTCCTGCCTAATAATTTTATGTGATTCCAAAATATTCTAGGTGCGGCCTTCTTTTTCTCACGTATTTCTGACAACCAACGTTCACTTTCACCTTTTAATTTTGCTTGCACCAGTATTTGAACCATAGACTTTTTCTCCCGGTATATTTCCCATTTACTGGTTACTTCATCCTGTGGCAACTGCGCCTTCTTTGCCTGCCTGTGCTCTCGAGATGCTTTCTGTCGTTCGGCGATCGCTTCTCGTATCTCCTTGTTCCACCAGCTTTTCGGTTTCTTTTTTCCTTTCCAATGAACATGTTGTTTCTCTTTCCGTATTTCTGTCGTTACTACACTTAGAAGCTCACCATATTCCCACCCCTTACTTGGCGACTTGCCAATTTCTTCCTCCACTCTAGTGACTATATTTGCTATTTGTTCAGCGTTCAAATTTGGACTGGCCATTTTGCTTTCGTTGCTCTCTTTTCCAACTACATATCCCATTTTCAAAATGATGCGTTTATGGTCACTCCCTATGCTGCTAAACCCTTCCTCATCGATGACCATTTCTCTCAACTTATCATGAATTCCTTCTGTCATCAGACAGTAATCAATGGTCGATTGCCGGTTTCCCACTTCCCACGTGATCTGTCCTTCACACTTAGGCCCTGTATTCACGATCACGAGGTTATGTTGCTCGCAAAGGTCTAGCATTGACTTCCCGTTATTGTCGGTATAGCCATCTAAATCCTGTATGTGGGCATTCATGTCACCTAATAGGACTATCTCAGCACCATCCCCGAAACCCCTAATATCAGCGCTTATGCATTCCACTAACTCTTTATTCTTCTCTGTGCAATTTATTCCGGTCCACAAATACGCAACTGCAAGCCAAGTTTCTTTCCCACTCATTGTACCTGATAACCAAAGATGCTCTTGACATTGTGAATTTACTCTTCTCCATTTGGCTCCCTGATGGATGAGCATTCCGACACCCCCTCCCTTTCTTTCCGACTTAGTTCTGTTGCACCCTTCCCATACATAATTCTCAATAACTGGCGGCTCTTCTGAGTCTCTAAGGTGCGTTTCTGTAACCGCATACACCCCTATTTGTTCTCTATGTAACTGCTCCTCAATCTCTGCCTACTTTTCCTTTCTTTTGCCGCCCTGCATGTTTATGTAGCCTATTGCATGGCGAGCTCTTGTTCTTGCTTTCCTCCTTTTCCTGTTATCGACGGCGATGCTCTTCTGATGTTCCCCTAGGGGACCTTCTTTATTACTACCTACTCTGACCTCCTGAGCGCCCGCGGGCCCCCTAAAAAAGCAACAGCGCGACCTCCAAGTCGCCAGCCCACTTCTCGTGCTAGCCTGTAATTGAAGTGGATCCCATCTCGTTTAAAACCACCACAACTTCTCACTTCCCTGTTTACTTCGACAACCTCGAAGCCTTTCTCTCGGCTCATTTTCCATATTGCCTCATTGGCAGCCATTACGGCTCTTTGTACGTGACTGTCACGCACAGGCACCTCCGGCACCGTGCAAACCACGATCTGCACCTGAGGGGATAGCTCGCGCAAGTCGTCCACCCCCTTCGCCAAGCGCTGGGCTAGTCCTGGCGCTTTCCTGTTCAGGACGTCATTTAGCCCACCTGCTACTACGACAAGGTTGCGCACGTGGGCATTTTCCGTGAGCTTTTCTTTTGCTCGCTCCATGACAGAACCCAGTGTCTGCCCTGGAAATGTCCCTACCACCACTCTTTTGTCGCCTTTCACCCTCTCCACAATTGCTTTTGAGCACCCAGCCATGTTTGAGTCGCCAGCGATAATCACCCTTTCACTCTCTCCTACCTCTCCCTGCTTCCCGGCTTCCTGTGGCTGCAGCGTCGCCTCACTCGGGGCGTGTTGCGCTGCTTCGCTATAGCTACGCCGATTCACCGGCGGCGAGCTGGCGACCGCTTGCTTTGGCTCCCTGCCTCCCACTTCGCCCTCGCTTTGGTGTCCTGACCCGACATTATCCGCTGCCCGAGTCTCAAGAGCGTCGAGCCGCCTTTGCAGTTCGGCGCTCCTTTCTTTCGCCTCCCCAAGCTCGGCCACAGTCCTCACCAACTGCGCGGCCTGCACCGCTTCCACCTTGACCAACTCGGTGACTTTCTCCTGCAAAGCTACCCGCTTCTCCCGCTCCTCCCTCAGGTCTGCTTTCAGCTCTTCGAACTTGGCTGTCCAATTTCCTTCCAGTTTTTGGACTGCTTCCCTGACCCCTTCGCACAGCCTGCACGTAAAGCTAGATTCCTCCGCGTCTGCTAAGCTCTGGAAACTGGTCTCGTCGAGGGAGCACCAGCGCAGGCACTCGTCGCACTGCACTTGCTCCGCGTCCCCCGCGGCCTTCCCTTTCCTCGGTTTCATCGCTAGGCCTACGTCCTTAGGCTCAGCGAGCACGTCCGCCAAATCACTCCTTTGTGTGCGCACCACCTTCTGGGAACTGCGTTTAGAGGGAGGAATGCACCTTATGAGGTTGAAAAAGAACTGACAAGACCGCCGGATCAATTTCGATGTGAATTTAGGGGTTGTATAGCTTTATCTTTCGAGACAATTATTGTTCTAAAAACCGACTTCTTTCTCTAAATGTAATAAAAATAGAAAAATTAAATCGTATAGGGAAAATATGTGGTCATTCTACTTTGCGCAAAAACATCCTTTAGCATTTGCTGCTTTCAATGACAAAAATTTGCTTCATGGCGCCCAGCGCAAAATAATGCTGAAATCTATTGTCGTAGTGTTTTTATAGTTACATAGATGTCGAAAGCTTAGAGGCTATGACGTTACCGGTTTTCAGACACCCGAAGCACGGCGAAAGCATGGCTCTTGATATCCTGGCTCTTGTTATCCGGAATGCCATAATTACGATGTCATAAAGGCACCGCAACACCTAGAATTTTGACGCCGTGTTATGAAGCGAAAGCACTGAATACTAAGAGTGCATAATTATCCCTTTTCGGTCTGTTTTCTCATACAACAAACTACCATCG
Source organism: Dermacentor variabilis (assembly GCF_050947875.1). NCBI lineage: Eukaryota > Metazoa > Arthropoda > Arachnida > Ixodida > Ixodidae > Dermacentor > Dermacentor variabilis. The sequence goes on along the minus strand of NC_134571.1, from coordinate 73,757,563 downwards.
CCGTAAAGCAGATAAGTTGACATACTTACTTTGCCTTCACTTTGATGCAAAGTCCTGGTAATTTACTTTAATGTGCAGAAGCCGTAGGTAGGAGGCAGGGACGAAAGTGTGCGAATAGGGACGCGAGGAAAGCTACATTTATTTATACAGTAAGGATAATTTCATTCTTTTTTCACATAAAAGTGTCACTTTCAAACAGTTCAGCTTTACTTTCTATTCGACCTGTGCGCTTACTAAGGTCAACACTCGCTCTCACTCAACAGCAGCTGCATTTTGCAGCCTTTTGGATATTTGTGCGGCAACGTTCCAGCGCCGTGTTACCCTGAGTTTCGGCTCCTTTTCTTCTTTTTAACAAATATCGTGACGTTACCGGGCTGACACGTTTCAGCTTAGGGCGTACTATTTATATCACGGAGTGCACTGGAACCTGATTATCTGGTTGCAAAGCTAATTGGTGGCCTTGCATTAGCAGTGCGTGATAAGGGTCAATTTACGCTCGAGCCTCACGCCACACCACTCGTCTGCCCGCACGCATGTGGTCGGGTGAAAATTTGCACATTTCGTAGACTGGTACACACATTTCGGTTTACACTGCATGTGCTAACCCACTGTATACCAAAATTTGTGAACTAGTGTGCGAAATGTGCAGTTTTTCGCACGACCGCACGCGTGCGGCAAGCGGGCGGTGTCACGGCTCAATCGTAAATAGGCCTTTAATTAACAAGCGTTAAGATCGGGATAATGCTGTGTAACTGGTGCGCGGCCTACACAGTACTCCGCTATCACACCGGTCAGCTGGTGTCGAGCAAGCAAATTTTGTCGAAGTGTGCTGACGTCACCGCACGCTCACGTAGTCCAGCAGAACCTTCAAAAACATTTGTTCTAACAGTTTACGAACATATTTGTTTAAGCATTTTAGTAGCGCTCCGTCAACAATTCGCTATCGACTTGGATTGGAACTGTGATTTAAAACAAAGAGCTTGGTTCCTGAGTATGTCATTTATAGGCATTGTGTGTTAGAAAAATTTATCAAAAACTCTCAAGTTACTTCCCATTCTGAATATTTTTCCACAAGAAGTAGGAGCTATGGACGCACTGAAAATACATCATCATCATCATCATCATCATCATCATCATCATCGCCACCACCACCATCATCATTATCATCATCATCAGCCTGTTTACGCCCACTGCAGGGCAAAGGCCTCTCCCATACTTCTCCAACTACCCCGCTCATGTACTAATTGTGGCCATGTTGTCCCTGCAAACTTCTTAATCTCATCCGCCCACCTAACTTTCTGCCGCCCCTTGCTACGCTTCCCTTCCCTTGGAATCCATTCCGTAACCCTTAATGACCATCGGTTGTCTTCCTTCCTCATTACATCTCCTGCCCATGCCCCCCCCCCCTTTATTTTTCTTGATTTCATCTAAGATGTCATTTACCCGGGTTTGTTCCCTCACCCACTGAAGATACATGTCGTTCGGTAAAAAATTTTTTTGATTATGTAGAGTAAAACATTCTTTACACAAAAGTAACGAGCCTTTTGACGGAGTACTAAAGTTGTTATTTAGACAAAAGCTACAAGAAGAGATGTTAACGGGGCACTTAAAATATTCTTTATACAATAGTAAGAAGGAAGTCTTTTAACGGTGTATTTAAAATATTCTTCATACAAAAGTAAGAAAGAAGTATTTTGACAGTGTGTGAGCAAACGTTACTAGAATGTAAATGTATATAGACTGTCAGTAAAGTTAATAGAAAGTTGGTAGAACTTCTAAATAATGTTAATGGGCATTTTTGTAAGGGAAGTTACAATTACTTACAAAGTGTCCTATATAACGACCTCTACGGCAACAGAAGTTGCCGCTCTACGTGCCCCTGTTAATTACATCGCACAAGCCAAACCTGAAAAGTGGGTCGTTCCTGGTGACTGCCAGGCAGCCCTTCATAGTCTGCAGTCAGGCTTATGACGCAAGACCCATGAACAACTGGTGTTTGAGACCAGAGAGGTTCTCCATCAAGGCCTCATAAACGGACATGACATCATCTTCCAATGGCTTCTGGACAGTGCGGCATCATTGGAAGTGACCTTGCTGATGATGCCACCCGGTCAGCCTATAAAGGAACCCTGACACTTCCTGTACCCTTATCAAGGACAGATGCTGTGAAGGGTCTTCGTTTACTTGCTCAAACCAAGAGTGAAACTTTGTGGAACACCCCGGTTTTCCGCAACAGCCGCCTCCATCGGATGGATCCTACGTTGAAGCTGCAGATTCTACCGAACTTATCCTGCCCTGATGCAGCCTCAATGTGCCGCCTCTCGTTAGGGATGGCTTTTACGAAAGCCTACTCATTCCTTATTGGAATGTCCGACACACCGATCTGTGACTCGTGCAACTGTGAAGAGACGATCGAGTACGTGTTGTGTTTTTGTAATCTCTACGACAACGAACGCGACGTTTTTCGGAGGGTGTTAAACCGATTAGATAACAGACCATATTCACAAATTAAGTTTCTCTGACCATGGCCCCACGCGTCGCACGATTACAAAGCGACGCGGGCACATGCTATGTTTCATGAAAGCGTCTGACCTCAGCGACCGATTATAGGTGTGAAGTTACGGAAATCCGCCCGTATTCACACCGAGAGTACTTTCTTCTCTCCCTTTCCTTTTCTTTCCCCAAACACCTTCCTCTGTGTAGGGTAGCAAATCGGACGTGCGTCTGGTTGACCTCCCTACATTTCCTTCCTTCTTTTTACTCCTCCTCCTCCCTTGAGCTAATACAAGCAAGGAACCTAACCAAAATTCACAGGGTCAAAATGATAGAATCCGCAGAAAATGAAAGTTCCAAGACTTTCTTTCGTTTTGTTTCGCTGATATCACAAAGACGGTTACAACATTTGAAACCACGAAAAAGTAGTCCCATATTTAGCGCCGACTTTGCTTTGTGCATCTATTTATTAATTAATTAATTAATTTATTTATTTATTTATTCATTGTTAAAGCATTGCTGTGAGAGCTGCACACTTCAACGCAGTGAAGTGAATCCGTTGAACACATTCGCTGGCAGTACGTTTGAAGAACTTAGTGCCCCACGTTAGTGTCACGTTAGCGAGTGACACTAACGACGAAGTAGACTCGCTCGAGGTCTCACTAAATTTGCCAGTCTGACTGGAGTACAATAGCAGGATACTCGAATGCGGCAGTCTATAGGGGTGGGCGGATAACCCACCTACTATCTCTTCGGAAGGAGCGAGAGGGATTAACCAAATCTTCGATGCTACAGACCGTCCATCGGCAGCTGTGCAACAACAACCAGCCAGAGAAGATAGCTTTCGCTGAGTGGGTACACCAACAGCTTGGCCGTTTCTGCCCGTAACGCATTCCAAGTAATTTGCGGCAGAAAAGAAAGGAAGGAAAGATAGTAATAATAAATGCAGAAATAAAAAAAAAGGAAATGCTCTAGCAGCTGGCAAGGAGACCGGAAAGAGAGAAAGAAAAGCAACAAAAAAGCTTCCGTGCAGAGTGGCCGCAGAGGCGACTAAATCACAAAATGTGGCCCGACTCGCTAACCTAATTGCCAGCCCGGCAACAAAGTAGCAAGGGCCGTGGCCGAATGGCTGACTTCACCCCTCAGAGTAGGGTGAATGACTGCTGTTCAACAAGCTGCAAGCCACCGTCCAGGGTGGGTTGACGGGCCCTTGTTGGTCTTGCGTGCCGGGAATGCCAAGAGCAGCGGAACCACATTGACAGAGAAAGCTGTGAAAGAGCGTGGTACTTTCATCGCTTTCCCGGCGCCGCAGCCATGGCACCCCGTTTCCTCCTTTTCCCTTTCTTCGAACAGGGGAGACTGCCTCTCCACCGCTTCGTTCACCCCCGCTGCGTTTTTCTCTGGCGGTTGACGACTGCCTCCATTTCAACTCAGTCGTGGAAATTGCCGCCCGCCATCCTTTTGCAGTGCCTCCGGCTTTTGTCAATAACTGACCGCCCCAGGGCGCAGAGCGCGGATTCATTCAAGGTGAGCCGAGTTACTTATTAGCCTCTTGTGTGATCCCCTTATTTGTGCTAGTAACTACCCCTGTGCGGAACGCTCCGTCGCTGCGCGGTTTCTTTGTTTCCTGTCATTGTTTGCGTAACTGAGGTGTCTAATAAATCCGTTCAGTTAAACACTCGTCCTGTCCCCTTTGGCCTGAATCCGCCGTCGTTACAAGTCCCTGCGAAACGCGGGTTAGGGGTCAAAGCTCGGACTGTTAGGGCAGCTGCAGAAGGGCTCGCGAGTGACTGCCGCTCCACGGGCGCGGTGCGTACCGTATAAGGAATTCGAGTGAGGACCTCTACGGTGCATAGTTGTTGAAAATCGAGTTTACGCAGCGCGAACACAGACACAAACATTTAGGAAAGCAAACGAGGGACAGCGGTACCAGAAGGCTCAATAACGCCCTGCCGGAGAAACCAGCTAATGTTGTACGCCCAGATTAGCTTATACTGGGGTACATCGACTGTCGCTGCCCATCTCGTAAGAATATGACATACATCACTAGTTCTCCGATGTATATTTGTTGTAAATTGTGCCCATCGTTTCATTCTTCATCTGATACATCTGGAGTAGCAAGTTAGGCATGTCACCAAGCAAATCCCTCCAGGATTCATCGAACCTCTTTCCCTGTATCTCGATCTCCTCGAGCTGCTCTTAAGCCATTCGTGAGCACGATGACATTCCACAGCTTTTATCGGTTGCTTAAAAACGACTCGAAGAGGCTACTGCATTGATTCAGGCTGATTCAGGAAGCTGATATGGGCACCAGACGCCCATGTATTAAGGCGTGCAAATTACATCACAGAGTTGCGCTGCAGTGGTTGCCAGCCCACTGCGGAATACAAGGCAACGTCCAGGTTGACCATGCTGCCAAAGCTGGACACGACACCCCGACAGAAATGCTCCAGGTGCCTTTCTCGAGAAAAGAAGCGGCGACACTGGTATCAGCACATGCTTGGTGTCTCCAACGATCCCTCTGAGCAGATGCAAGCCACCGGTAGGGACCCCTATACAAAACAGATCCAACTTGTACATGCCGCGAGGCATCAATAGAAGGGACAAATCATGCCTACACCGCATCAGACTCGGCGTCGCTTACACGAACTCCTTCAAGTGTAAGATGCAACTGCCGAACTCCCCAAGGTGCCTTGAATGCAACGCCCCGGAAGACCTGCAACACGCTATGTGCGACTAAGCTGCCGCTACGAGTCAGAGAGACAGTCTTTGAAGGTGGCACTGCAACTGCAACGGGACTCGAGCTTGGGACTGCGGCACATTCTCGGCCCATGCCAAAGCACCACCTACGCATTAAGCGTCCCGAAAGCGCTGCTGACATTCTTGCGGGACAGGAGGCTTGACGAAACGTTGTAAATATCTCTATAACGCATATGTGTGCGTGAATGTATGTGGTGTTAAGTATTTATCACTGTATATATCATAGTCATCCCCGAGCTCCTGGAGTAGCATGTCAAGCGAACAGCCAGGCTAACATCTCTAGCATATCATTGAAGCTTGTGTTTCTCTCAGGATAAAATATATCTTTCAAGCGAAATTTCGGTCGAGAAGCTCACCGAAGAAATCAACAGAGCGTGGGAAACGGGACAAGTACCAGAGGTCTGGAAAGAGGCCTCGGTCATACTAATACCGAAACCCGGTAAACCACTTGCGGCGGAAAACATGCGGCCAATATCGCTGACCTCGTGCGTAGGCAAGACGGCGGAACATGCCATACACAACCGAGTATCGCGGTACATAGAGAGAGAGGGCCTCTTCCCACATAACATGGTGGGCTTCAGACCGGGCCTCTCCACACAGGACGTAATGTTACAACTCAAAACGCACATAATCGACGGCATAACCAGAGACACCAGGGGCATACTGGCCCTGGACCTAACGAAAGCGTTCGACACGGTGAAACACAGATTTCTAATGGAAACGATCTCGGTGATGGGGCTCGGCCGGAAATTCCACTCTTACATAGGCTACTTCCTCAGAGACAGGAAAGCCACGCTCAAAATAGGACAGGCCACGTGCGATTGGTACACGCTGGGCGCGAGGGGCACCCCACAAGGGGCGGTGCTCTCCCCACTATTATTCAATCTCGCATTGAAAGGGCTCTCGGACCGGCTGACGAGAGTGCCCAACGTCAATCACGCCCTGTACGCAGACGATATTACGGTGTGGTGCCCGGGAGGGTCCGACGCAGAAGTCGAGCGGGCTCTTCAAGAAGCGCTGGACACAACGGAAGAGTACCTGAAGGAAACGGGACTTCGTCTGTCACCCAGCAAATCGGAACTGTTGCTCTACAGGCCCTCGAAACAAGGCATGAGGAATTTGACGCCGATAGATCAATACCAATCAAATTACACACGAGTGACGGCCAGCCGATCCCCAGAGTGGACACTATAAGAATCCTGGGGCTGCTAATTGAGGCTAAAGGCGGTAACACCCAAACGGTCTTGACACTCACGTCCAAAACGGAGAACATGCTCCGGCTGATCTTCAGGGTGACCAACTGCAGGGGAGGGCTCAGCGAGAGCAATCTCATCAGACTTTACCACGCCTTCCTCATGAGTCACGTCAATTACGTAGCCTCGGCGCTAAAATGGACCAAGAGAGACGCGGCCAAGATAGACACACTGTTGCGCAAGAGCATCAAGAGGGTGCTAGGTCTTCCGATCAGTACAAGCACGGAGCGGCTCGATCGGCTAGGGGTCCACAATTCGCTAGCAGAAATAATCGAAGCACGGACCAAGGCACAGGTCGTGCGGCTGTCGACCACCAGGGCCGGCAGACGCATCCTAGAAGAAGCAGGGATAAATGCCGAGGCAGAGTGCACCGCACGCAGCGTCGCGCTCAGCGCGGCGGTCAGGGGCACTTTCAAGGTAGAACCGCTTCCGAGAAACGTCCACCCGCAATTCAACGAGGGGCGCCGAAGGGCGAGGGCCCGAGCACTACTGAAATCAACCGCCAGCTGTCCGGGACTGGCGGCGTTTGTAGACGCGGCCCAGTACGGGCGCAGCGACCGGTACGCGGCCGTCTCGATACGCTGGGATGGCACGATCATCAACGCAGCATCGGTCAAGGGGGTAACGTCCGAGGTGGCCGAGCAGGTGGCAATAGCCATGGCAATGAGGGACCCCGAACGCCCTTACGTATACACAGATTCGCGATCGGCGGCCAGAGCATTCGCCTCGGGCTCGATATCGCGGAAAGCGGCGGCCATCCTCGGCAGTGCGGGAGCCGCGGGTCATCACATCCTCAAATGGTTCCCAGCCCACATGGGGGCCGACGTGCACCCCGACTTTCCCAACGCCAACGAGCTGGCACACGGACGCGCGCGAGGACTCACGCACCGCGGCGATCGTGGCGAGCGAAGTGGCGGGGAGGGAGGGGAGCACCGAGACCCGCTGCTCACCTTCAACGAAATAACCACGCATTATCAGCTGTCGAGGAGGACCTTCCCGCTCCCCCACGCTAAACTTACTAGACCACAGTCATCTATATTCAGAATGTTGCAAACAAGGTCGTTCCCCTCGAGAGGCAGAATGAGCCTTTATTCATCGGACGTAGAGCCGCAATGTCCGGATTGCGGCGAATCGTACTGCTCGCTATCGCACATGCTTTGGCAATGCTCCGCGTTAAGCGGCACCGTGTTCAGCAAAGAAGAAGACTGGATGGACGCCCTGCGAAGCGACGACCACCAGACCCAGCTCCGGGCCGTCCAGAGGGCTCACGAAAGGGCGGAGGCTCACGGGCTTCCCGTCCCAACGTGGGTGCGGCCCGCGACCCCTGCCGACCACTAAACCAAGAGTGGGTGGGAAGGGGTTCCTCAGGACCCAATAAAGTTCTTTCCTCCTCCTTCAAGCGAAATAAATAATTAAAGTATAAAAGCGCTGGCAATCTGCCTAATTCAAAAGTAGCGCCACGTCTTCCATGGTAAGCGTGCTCGATGTGTGTCGAAGTTCCCTTTAAAGACAGAAAAGGAATTAATGCTCGCTGCATAGCTATACTAGTAGTTCATTACTTAAAATCCCCTTATTGAAATTACGGCAGCTTTTATAAACATGCCCCCTCGGCAGATTTTAGATTGCTCGAGCTCTTGGAATGAACGATTAGAGCATGCTAAAAAGAGATAAAATTTCGCCGTGGCGGAAGGGCAGTAAATTAACTTTGCAGGTAGAGTACCAGGATATGTGGACTTTATAGTTGCATTACTCTTGGACATCACGGCGCGCACACAAACGCCGTTAACACGATTTCTCCCTACCCTTCGGTGCATATGGCTAAGGCGGTCTTTTTGTTTCTTCTTTTTAGGTCATAATTTTTTTAATTGCCCGTGATATATAGCGTAACTATAGCCCGTGAGCTGAATTACTCAATGCGACGGAATTTACTCGCACCAAAAGTCGGAATATATATTTTAATAATAAAAAGTACTAATTAACCTTCTTAATTAATTAGATTACCGCACATATTGTAATTTATGAATTGCAGCCGATTATCGAGTTTTCAAGGCATAAGAACTCTAAAGATTGCAAGGATTTTGATACGTGTTCTAGTGAAAGTTGCGGTAAAAATGCACTGCGGTTATGCTTACTTTCTTTAAAGCGAAGCTGTATGTGGCTAGGGTTTCACGTATTTTTCGTGTCCGTGCGTCAACAATAAAGGAGGTGATCATAGGCCGATCCCAGAGATAGTGAAATAAGGGGCCGACCCGCGGCGGAGGCTTCAAGCGCTCTGCGTATAATAATAATAATAATAATAATAATAATAATAATAATAATAATAATAATAATAATAATAATAATAATAATAATAATAATAATAATAATAATAATAATAATAATAATAAATAAATAAATCAAGATGCATTGTTTCAATTAGCTGTGAAGGAAACATGGACTCACAAGCAGGAGGCCTTGCCATATACGCAAAGGACAAAACGTGCGTGCAACCACACATCCGCTGCATGGGTTAGCCGTGATGACACTACGTCATCGTTGGAGGCTTCAATGTCGGCATTTAAAAATCAGACAAGCAATAGTTTACCGCGTATGTGCTAGAAGGAGTTTGCTTTGAAGTGCCCCGCCAATTCAAATCACTCAGCTAATCAACAACGGTCGTGCAGAGATTTAACTTTGGCCAAGATTCTGTCTAAGGTTGTAACCGAAAAAATCAGTGTATATCACAGTAATCACAAAACTATCGTCACTACCATTATCAAATGATGAAAATAAATACATGTACCCTATGTCTAAACATGTGTGATGTGCTACAGCTTCGCTGGTCATTCACCTTCACATAGTGGAATAACGCCTGAATTTTTTTTTCTGTTACGTAGAATAGAAAGGCGCATACTTCATCAAAGTACAAGGACCAAATCATTCAGTTCACTGGTACGGTCATTCGCCGCACATGCAACCTTTGTAAATATATCTACAAATATATCTGCGGGCTGGCGACCGACCCAACAGCAGCCCGGCAGTCACGTCAAACCCACGAAAGTAGGCAAAAACAGCTTCGCTTTGAAAAAAAAAAACAGTAAAGATGGAAATGGAAAGAAACTGAACAGAGGCGCTAACAAAAGAAAAGGACGGACGGAGCCACGCGTGCAATGTCAGTTCATTGGCATGCGCCTCACGTAATCAGCTGGTTGGCCAATAGGTCGATTCGTCTGGTCTCTAGTGCGCCAGCACGTGAGAGAGCCCGCGTAATACATGGTACGAGTCCGCGCCATTGCCCGCTGCTGCGAAGCAGAGAAAAAGATAACGCATCCACATAGAATGTGACGCACAGGAAACAAAGGAGCAGAAAAAAAGAAGACATACGACCAAACGTTTTCGAATGCACAACATCCAAGTGTTGCAAGCGTGCCCAACGATTGGCAGACTGCCACTTGCATGGCCGGAGGAAAACAAGGCAAGAGTCTAAAAAGCGTCGTTTGTTCCTTGCATCTGTCTATATGGACAATCGCGATACGGAAGACAATCGCGCCGCTAGTGGCGAATGGACTATCGCTACGGTTATTAAAGGTCTCGCCGCATTAGATATACAAGATAAAACTTGAAGAAATGAGCGCTAACGGAAGACGCGGACTAAAGGAGGAACACGTACGACGGACAAGCGCCTTGTCCGTGGTACATGTTCCTCCTTTAGACCGCGTCTTCGTTAGCGCTCATTTCTTCTAGTATGCAAAACCAACTCGCCCACATCAAGCTTCCGCTGATAAAAGATTAAAAAAAAAAAGAAAAGCCGTCGTCGTTATGATGATGTGCTTGGCGAAGCGAGAAACCGTATATACGGTAAAGTGGGTGAAGAGGCTCGCATAATAATGTTCCAATGGATACCTGGCCACTGCAGTATCCCCCGGAATGTCGCAGCAGACGAGGCAGATGGACAAGCGTACGTTAAACGTTAACAACGTCACACCTGGTCTCTCTCTAGCACGAGGTGAATGGCGGTACATACTAAGACAGATCTCGGCCCCTGGTTGCAGAGCCACATCGTTCGATCAGCACTCGAAGTGGTGAGATTTATTTCACCTCGGCCTCTGGCTTCAATTTAAAATCACGTCCGCACTGGATAAACCAGAGCCTTTGAGACGCTCGTTCATCACCTGCGACGAGGTACGGCGTACACCGAAAACTTTCTACAAAAAAATTTCGACAGCTATTTGTCGGGAATGCACTTGTGGCCACGCGGTTGAGGGTGTACAGCATCTTCTGTTAGAAGGTCCGCGACACGACGCACAGAGACAATGCTTAGCACGTGACTTAACGACATTGGACGGCAGGTCCCCTTCAGGAAGATATTAGGTCCTTGGCCAACATATTCAATACAAAGGCGAGCGTTACTGGCCCTCCGAAGATTTATAGAAGCGAGAAATATTCTGGGAAACTATTGAGCAATGTGTCTTCCTGATAAGCTCACTCCATGTGACTAATTCTACCCGACCTTGGCCCAATCAGTGCCTGGATTCATGTACCTTCCCTCGAATCCAATCCGTGTGTTGCGTGCTTTGATTTTAGTGCAGTTATATGGTCGGGCTATGGGTTGACTTCTAGCACACTTATGTGACTGTACTTTGTGTCATTGTGGTTTGGAGTTGACTTTCAGTTTTATTGCTTCTAAGCTGATCCTTTCTTTATCCCATCTCCATGTGAAAAGTTGCAGCAGGCGCTACTTCAAGGCGACACCTGCTAACACCATAAATAATAATAATAATAATAATAATAATAATAATAATAATAATAATAATAATAATAATAATAATAATAATAATAATAATAATAATAATAATAATAATAATAATAATAATAATCATAGTGGTGGGACTTCCTCGTGCGAACAGGCAGACGAAAGAGTAAGCGTTTCCGATTTTTTTGTTTGTTTGTTTGCGGAGTCATTGGTTTCTTGGGTTATGAGAGTTTCCTTGGCAGTAGTAGTTGAGGTGAATAACCATTGCAACAGCTGAGCAAGTTACCGTCTGCGATTATGTAAAGGGAAACAGCCCGTTTACGGAACCGCCTCGGGCCACAAGCAGCTGTTGCGAAAGGGCTGTAAGGGAGGTAGAAACGGATATCACGGGCGGAAAGGCGAGAGGGCCCGTTGTGCCCGCACTTGCAAGGACATGGCCTTCGGTCGAAGCTGCCGCAGGTGGTTCATTCGGTCAACGCAGGAGGAGGCGAACGCACGTGCTTCGCTGAAGCTGTGGTGAGAAGACACAACGTTAGCAGCTCTGTCGGTGAACCGAGCCCATCTGTGACCCACGCCTACATCACATCTGTGAAGACTTGACGGCTGCCGAGGGGCGTTCTGATTATCGTGTGAATCATCGACCGGAAAAAAAAAAAAAGAAACACGAGGAAAGCGACGGTGTGTGCGGTACGTCGATCCTAGTTTCTACTTATTTTACCGTGTTCGCGAAAGAACTTTAACGTTTCCCATTGCTTACAAAACACTGCTTTTTGACGTTACTTCAACAGCGCAGATTTTATTATACTTGTTCTTGACTTTTTTTCTTTGTCTTTTCTATGACAAACTCTCTTCTGACAGCTACCAGTGTTGATTTTCTGTTGTCTACGTGTTGCATTTCACGGAAATTCTCCTCGCTTACTGCTTGTGTTGGCATGTTAGTATGTGCTTGTAGGCAAGGTACCGGTGTGGCCGGGGGGCTTCTTGGAACTCTAATACCCATGCTGACTGTAGCATCACACATGCGTGCGCGGTACGGCAAGTTTTAATTCATTGTGCCTTATGGTTCACTCCGACTGGACGGTTAGAGTGTCAAACCTTCTGCAGATCGCTTTGTTTTCGCTTTTGGGGAGAGAGGCACTGGGTGTCATGTCGAGCACAGGTATACAACATATGTTCGATGATTTCGTAGCATCCACGAGTCGCACGTTGTTCGATCGGCCATTCCAGTACGGGAATAATAGATGTTTGTAAACGTCGCTTCCAACCATAAGCGGCAAAGCACCGGTCGATGTTTTTTGACACTCGCAGGCGTAACGAAAAAAAAAAAGAAATGGCCGGGACGTATAACCGGCAATTATAGGTGCTCGGACAATTCCATATAGCTGGAGTTCAGACAGTTGTCAAAGATTAGGAGTCTGACACCGTGATCACGTCAGTTGCTAACCCAAATAGAGCGATTGACACGCTACGGGAGTTTTTTATTGAGAAAGCAATACTGCTCTCACTTTCGGCCCATCGGTGGTCGTGGCGCCTCCGTATACAGCCGCGCGTCACGTGACCGTGTGACGTCTCGCCAGACCGAGAGGCGGGGCTTCAGCTCGCGGCATCGATGGTGGAGGCGAAGCCTTGCGCGCCGCTGCTGCGGCGCTACCGAGAGAGGGCGCTCGCTGGTGTGACGTCACGCTAGGAGGATAAATGGGGCTACAGCTCGGCTCCTCGCAATGGTCGGCGCGCTGCCTTGCGCTATGTCGGATGATGTATAGCCATAAGTTTAACAAAGGGCAACCATGTCCACACCATCAGCCGAACCAAGGCGCAGCCAAGGGTATTGCTTTCGCAATCTTCCAGGCTTAACCAAGCTAAGCCTTCAGCCAATTTTTATGCGCTGGCCACGGCTATCATTTACAGTCCTGCAGTGCGCCCTATAATGTGCCCGCCGTGTGCCCTCTCTCCCCCTTTTTATCCTTCTGTATTCTTTTCTCTCACTCCCTTGTAGGGTAGCAAACAGGGCGCTCGTCAGCTTGATTTAACAAGGCTTGCTGTTGGGCTCGGGGCATATGGCATACCACGAGCCAACTCGTGGTGTATAGGTATATATAGAAAAGAACATGGACAAGTGTTGTCTTGTTCTATCTTATCCATGTCCTGTTCTGCAGTGTTTTACTTTTACTATATAAGCAGGTTGGTATCTATACATTTCTTCTTACTTTCTCTTTCCCTCTTGTTTTTAGGCTTTTCTGTGCAAGAACAGTTATTTTTTGTTACAGAAATGATGTATTTAATTACATTTTTTTACGCTTGTGGGCGGTGCAACACCAGCATCACCATGGGTTATATTAACAAATAGACTTCACCTTAACATTTGAAACATTAACCAGCAGCCACATTGCCCAATTGCTTCCACAGCGAAAAACACAGCGCTTTGGCTGAATTATTTTAACTCTAGCTCACCTCCGATAGGGAGCGCAGTGAAAGAGACACCAGTAATTGCGCCGCGGACTTTTGTTCGTTTCCTTCGCGATGACATCCCACATACGGACACCCACTGACCTAATCAAAGTGAGCTAAACCTTGGCGTACACTCTCAAAATAAATACGATCATTTACGTCCCAAAGGGGCTACTACAGAGGGGCCGTTTTACGAGGCTGCCGATCAATTTTAACCATGTGGACTCTTTCAGTGTGCCCGTAAAACATGAATATAGTTGCATTTCGGCAACCATCGAACGGGCGACCTTGGGCTCTAAAACAGGACGCGATATTTACAGTGCAGCGTGTATGGCCGCCAAAGAGTGAAAAAAAAAGACGAAAAAGAAAAAGAATGAGAGAAAAAAGAAAGAAAAAGAAGACGTCTGCCGTGGCGGGGTCTTTAGAAAACGTAGAACAATTTGTTCCATTTTTTTTACAGTTCCAAATAATTTAACTATGGCACATCTTTGTCTACTTAATTTTATTCTGCAACGGTAATCATCACTATTCTTGTCAGCGCTTGCTCCCTCTGTATTTCGCTTTGTGTTGTGCGTCCGATGCTTTCCTCTTAACGAACGTTTTGAACTCGCACAATGCTTAGAGGGAAAAGTCCAGCACACACGGCTATTGAAACGAATTGACAACAAGAACGATGCATATTTTGGGACGAAATTACACCTGGAACGATGTAACGCTTTGAGAGTTAAGGGTATCTGATAGTAAGGACGCAGGCGGAATAACTTTCACATTACATAGCTAAGCTATACCGGGTCTATGGGTGACCTGACTCTGAATGGTAAGGCGGCAGGAAACGGAAGAAATGGAAATAAATGTCGCCCCACGCGAGGACGCGCGGCCGTTGTGACCTTGCGTGACGCAGGCGCGGCTTCTGAGCTCGAGATCTGGCACGTTTCCCGGGCGCAGATTGGCCGCCAGGCGTCATCGTCTTCTTAAAGGCTTAAACGCGCGAGCATTGTTTACGCGACTGCGACGATAGCGCATCACACTTGCTGCTATATCAGTTTAGACTATACTATAAACATCCCAGCCTTCTCTCTATTCCCCGGCTTCTCCTATGCGTGCTCATTTCGTTTAGACGTGTCTGCCCTAAGCGGAGAACAATTTAAGACCGTGCCTTCATTCAGTTTTCTTTTTGAATTTTCCGCCAAATACTATGACATCAGTGTCCGACATTGTGCACAGTCGCTGGCGCAGACTTTATACGAACGCCGAAGGTACATTTCCAGCTGTTTAACTTGGATAAACACTGTTTGTAAGGAGAAAACATTAAGTGTTTTGAAACGAATAAGCATTAAGAGGAAGCTTTAGCCCGGGTGCTCCTGTCTAAATGCCTGTAAAAGGAGAATTCGTTTTTCTCCGCAACGATAGCACCAAATTTGACAAGGTTTGTTGCATTTAAAAGAAAATCTTATAATTTAGTGACTGTTGGTTTCGAATTTTTGATTTAGGTCGTCCATTTTTATTAAACATGAGCAAAATTCGAAAATTTTAGGAAAACGAAACTATCAAGTTTACAACTCTGTAACTCAGCAAAGAAAAATGATATCACAGTTCTGTGAACTGGATCTCATAGTACATCTAAAGAGAACAAAATTGACATGTTACACATGAATGTAAAAAAAAAGTAGTAATAAGGAAACACAGCTCTTGCAGAATGGTTGCACACAACGTAACAAATTCACGTAATATATAGATTGATAAATCGACTTTGTCCGTTTTCCATGGTCTAATGGATGCCGTTTACAGAACCGCGATACTTGTTCTTAATGCAGAGCTATTAACTTCTTGCTTCTATTTTTTTCGAACTTTCAAATTTTTAAAAATTCCTATCACAAATTTCAGGCCCTAAATCGACACTCCGCTTCCAACAGTCACTAGAATTTAACTTTCTCTCTCGAATAAAATAAATTTAATTAAAGTTGATCCAGGGGCTATCTCAGAAGAGCGTTTTTACGTTTTACATGCATTTGAATAGGACGCGTCGGAGTTGGGCCCGACCCATCCCGAAATCACTAGCTCTCCACGCAGTAAATAGAAAAAAAAACGGGGGGGGGGGGGGAGGGGCTTAAGAGGAAGCTTCAGCTCGGGCCCAACTCCAACGCCGCCTACTCAAATACATGTAAAACGTAAAAACGTTTTTCTGAGTTAACCGCTGGACCGATCTTAATGAAATTGATTGCATTTGAAAGAGAAAGTTAAATTCTAGTGAATGTAGGAAGCGGAATTTCGATTTAAAACCTGAATTCTGTTAAAAAGATTTTTGAATTTGTTACGTTGTTTACAAGGGTTCGGCAAAAGCTGTATTTCCATATTACTAAATTTTTTATATTCATGTGTAACATATCAATTTTCTCCGCTTTAGACGCACTATTAGATGCATTTCACAGAATTGTATTATCGTTTTTAGTTGTTCAGTTACAGAGTTGTGAACTTGATAGTTTCGTTTTTCAAAAATGTTTGATTTTTGACAATTTTTTATAAAATGTTAACGACCTAGCTCACAAATTCAACACCAACAGTCACTAGATTTTAAGTTTTTCTTTTAAATTCAATAAACCTCGTCAAATTTGGTGCAATACTTGCCGAGAAAAACGCATTCTCCTATTACATGTATTTAGGAGCAGCCGAGCTAAAGCTTCCTCTTAAGGTGTATCCGGGCTATGACAGTGGCTTTACGTAAAAATAATTTTCCAAATGTGCTTTACTTGTGCGCAGGAGGGAGAGAGAGAGAGAGAGAGAGAGAGAGAGGGAAAGCAGCGAGGTCAACTAACGCGCATCCGGTTTGCTACCTTGTACTGGGGTAAGCAACAGTCCGCAAAAGCCTGAAGGTTGAGTCCGTCTTAATTTCGAATGTTGGATATTACCGATCTTTCTTTCGACACCGGTAAAAAAATATCCAGGCGTCGAGGGCACGCTGACATGATCTCTGATGTCACGGACAGTTGCGGGTGCAAGAGCTTCAAGGTGAACCTCACTGGCGTTTACTGTATGAAAAGACGATAGACACGAGGATCCGAAATCAGTTCTGCCGCAGGCTATATACATGAAGAAGGCTACGCGAAGTTGGAGACGATATTATCGCTCTTCCTTGTATAGGTACTTTCCTGCTGCGATGGCTCCCTGACTATGGCGTTCCAACACACGGCATTCTGTTGCCCAGCACGAGGTTGTAAGTTTGTCGTCAGTTCTGTAGGGGGAAGAATGCAAAGACCCTCGTGCACCAAGCATTACGCGCATAATAAGGAACTCTATATTTTTAAAATAACTTCGGAGCCGTCTACGTCTCCCAAAGCCCCTATAAGGCCTTCGTGCTTTGAGACGTTAAACGCCACTAGTCGGCCAAACCTGCTTATAATCTGTGTTACTTGAAACTAGAGACAAATGTATTAAAATGCTGATGCAAATAGAGCATTCCACACTATCATAAGTACGCGTCATCCTCTTTGCTCACAGCATTTGTTACATGGTCATTTCAACAGGTCTTGTTTGACTTTATGCCCGAAACAACATTTCTCGTGTTCGTGTGACGCCTTTTTGCAATTGCGTTGTAGGTTTTATTATGCATCAAGGAAGCCTTTCGTATAGGAACGAAACTCAATGCCTCATTTTAGTTTTGTTGGTGTCATCACATTTTCTTTCCATTTGATTCGAGAGTAATAAAGTTAGAGTTGTTTAATGGTAACTGATTATGTCGGATGTTAGAAAACGTAGATGTCAGCCTTGCTTGCTACTTCAAATGGGGTGTTTCAAATGACATTATCACACACACACACACACACACACACACACACACACACACACACACACACACACACACACACACACACACACACACACACACACACACACACACACACACACACACACACACACACACACACACACACACACACACACACACACACACACACACACACACACACACACAGAAACAAACACACACGCACACGCACATGCACACACCTCAGAAGAATAGGACTACTGTCTCTGGCTTTAAGAACTTAAAGCAGTACGAGGTATGGGATCCACCCCTATGCAAAAATTACGACATGATAATCTCTTACTTGGGAGCTATGCAAAGGGGAAAGGCCGCTGGGGAGGATCAGGTAACAGCAGATTTGTAGAAGGATGTTTGGCAGGTTGTTCTAGAAAAACTGGCCACCCTGTACACGCAATGCCTCATGACTTGGAGCGTACCGGAATCTTGGAAGAACGCCAACATAATCCTAATCCATCAGAAAGGGGACGCGAAAGACTTGAAAAATTATAGACCGATCAGCTTACTGTTCGTTGCCTACAAAGTATTTACTAAGGTAATCTCAAATAGAATCAAAAACACCTTAGACTTCTGTCAACCAAAGGATCAGGCAAGATTTCGTAAAGGCTACTCAACAATAGACCAAATTCACACAATCAATCAGGTGATAGAGAAATGCGCGGAATATAACCAACCCTTATATATAGCTTTCATTGATTACGAGAAAGCGTTTGATTCAGTCGAAACCTCAGCAGTCATGAAGGCATTGCGGAATCAGGGTCTAGACGAGCCGTATGTAAAAATACTGAAAGATATATATAGCGGCTCCACAGCCACCATAGTCCTCCATAAAGAAAGCAACAAAATCCCAATAAAGAAAGGCGTCAGGCAGGGAGATACGATCTCTCCAATGCTATTCACAGCGTGTTTACAGGAGGTATTCACAGACCTGGATTGGGAAGAATAGGGGATAAAAGGTAATGGAGAATACCTTAGTAACTTGCGATTCGCTGATGATATTGCCTTGCTTAGTAACTCAGGGGACCGATTGGAATGCATGCTCACTGACCTGGAGAGGCAAAGCAGAAGAGTGGGCCTAAAAATGAATCTGCAGAAAACTAATGTTTCAGTCTCGGAAGAGAACAGCAATTTACAATAGGTAGCGAGGCACTGGAAGTGGTAAGGGAATACATCTACTTAGGGCAGGCAGTGACCGCGAATCCGGATCGTAAGAATGAAATAATCAGAAGAATAAGAATGGGCTAGGGTGCGTTTGGCAGGCATTCTCAGATCATGAACAGCAGGTTGCCATTATCCCTCAAGAGAAAAGTGTATAACAGCTGTGTCTTACCAGTACGCACATAAGGGGCAGAAACCTGGAGGCTTACGGGAAGGGTGCTACATAAATTGAGGACGACGCAACGAGCTATGGAAAGAAGAATGATGAGTGCAACGTTAAGGGCTAAGAAAAGAGCAGATTGAGTGAAGGAACAAACGCGAGTTAACGACAATCTTAGTTGAAATCAAAGAAAAGAAATGGGCATGGGCAGGAAATGTAATGAGGAGGGAAGATAACCGATGGTCATTAAGGGTTACGGTCTGGATGCCAAGGGAAGGGAAGCGTAGCAGGGGGCGGCAGAAAGTTAGGTGGGAAGATGAGATTAAGATGTTTGCATTACACAATTAGCACATGACCAGGGTAGTTGTAGAAGTATGGGAGATGCCTTTGCCCTACAGTGGGCGTAACCAGGCTCCTGATGATGATCATGATGATTATGAAGATGATGAATCTCTTATACTGCCAGCGCTTCATGTTAACCTATACCCACAGAACTTCTTAAAGCTGCAGCAATTTATTCCACGTCACTTTGTGTTAATCTCACAACGATAGTGCAAAAAATGGCATACAATTCAACACCACAACGCTCAAGTTGTCTAAGGTTCAATATTGTAACGTAAAAATAAAGTTACCGCGTCTTCGCTTTCTGGTAACTTCTTGCCTCCACAAAAGGACATCACTCACCACAGTTTAGGAGCTGAAGTAGCGACGCTTATTTAACTTTGATTCGTGATTGCTGGGTACAAAAAAAAACGGACAGAAAACGGGAACGTACCGACACATGTGCAATCAGCGAATCAGCGCAAGAAAAGAAGTAACAAATTCACGCAGGAAGTCCACTGGGAGTTGTCTAAGTGTGCGTGAGCATTGTGCCACTTATCTCCAGGCGGCCTGGTGTCATTATAGATGTGATGAAACTTGATCTGACCGGAAAAACAACAGCGCTCCGGCGATACGAAGTGCTGGGGGCGGCGACACAACGTGAATTGATGACGCGAGCGAACTACTGCACCTAGTGGCGCCTGCTGCGCTGATGATGTTCCAGTCATTATAAACCGCTATCTTTCTTTATCGCCTTATCCGCCCACGTCGAACCATTATGAACCTTCACCAACCGTACTTCGGCGGCGGAAACCATATCTTGAATGTGATCTGCGATGGGGACAGAGTGCACCGAATGCTGATAGCTTCGTGTGCGCTGTGTTCTCACCGCTTAGTTCGCGTTGAAGCGAGAGGCAGCACGAAGGTCAAGTCGCTTGCTGATGCGGGCTCTATGTCACGAAAGTGATCTTCTTGCGTGACGCACGAATGGAGGCACGGACGGACGGGTTTCCTCGTTGTGTAGGCATAGAAAAGCTTACGCATCTAAAAACTGAGACGTACGGCTCCCCCTGTCCGTGATTATTGTGATGCTTCACCAGACTACACGAATAAAGGGCCCTGAACCACACCTCGGACTTGGCGAAAAAAGCCCGCGGATAGCATACGCTGCTTCGAACATCTCCGCCAAATTTTTCAGTCGCGCGCGGCGCGTGGAGGTCGCAAGCGAAGCGCGAAATCATCTGCCGCTCAAACGCCCTTTTGTACAGAAGCCCGCTCCTCACTATTTTCTGGACGCTTTATTTCGTAATATAGAAGATTCGCGTACGCGGCTGCTGTTGGCCAATAGCTGACATCAATCAACAAGGGTGTTTGGACCAGTGCCCTTGCTCCTGTTACTGTGTGTGTATATTGACGCAGTTTAATGAACAGGCTGAAGTAAGCGAAAATATGTTTTCAAATTTCTCTAATTATAACGTACTTCCGGAAGAAGCCTACTATCGTCTGCTTACGCTCGGCCGCGGCCGCCCGCGTATGCATTAAAATTTGGCCACCCTGTTTGTCGATATCGTAGCTGCCGGGTCTCGCTGATTTCGACTAGGTCTGAAAACTCAACTAGCCTCGAAACACGCGAAACTTAAGGTCAGACCACACGCACGCTTGACAGCGGGCGCTCACTCCTGGCCGCTCTTGGTTAGATGTCTCCGCAGGCTTGGCTTTGTAATGGGCCACTGACAGCGCTCCAAGATACTCAAGTTGAATGTGACCGACGGATAGGATACTATCCGTCGGTCAAGCTGGTGCCGGAAAAAGCCGCTCCGCAACACGTAGCACAGTCAGACAGGAGCATATGAGCGCGAACGCGCACTCTAGCCCTGTCGTGCTCAAAGCAAACGCTACAGTTGCATGCAGCTGCGGTCTGCTACGTAGCGCAAATACCGCGGGGTGCCGCGGGGTGCCGCCACGAGTCCGCTGGTTGCGCCCACTACGGCTCGCTGAGAACAACCATGTTTGGCCAGCTCCGCGCGCATCTAGGCACCCTATGTTTGGCCCGTCGTAGGATCCAAAATCTGAAATAGTGGCGTCTACGTGAAAATTCAAAACCGAATTTCAACTGCGCCACGATGACATTCATAGGCGGATCGTTGTGGGCCCCGCCCCACTCCACCTCAGACTTCGGAGTGGAAGGCACTGAAATAGGAAGGCATGGACACACCGCGAACGGTGTGTTTGATTCGCAAAATCTCCGCTTCTGCTGAACGCATTGAAGAACCTCTTGCGGCAAAGTAGTCTCCGAAGTAATCTAATTTTAAACGAAATGCGTTTCTCGACAACTATAAAAAATCGTTGAGGGCGCCTTTAAATAAGCTACTATGTCAACTCGCACAGCTATCACTGGCACTGTCGACTAGGTCGAGAGACGTAGCGAACATGGTGCGCTGGGGACAGTGACCGCTAACAATGTCAGTGGGATTGACATACGTGGCGAGGCCAGCAGATTAGATACCGATTCTGCATCGGAAGTTGTACTGTAGGGAATCACGAGGGGCAGCGGGAAGTTATCTACTGTGTCTGTCCTTTTCACCAACATCCCCGCCCCCAAGAAGCGTTCTTAATAAACATGCTTACGTATCTTCTGCCACTGACACATGCACACCTCACATTGTTGCACTAACAGAAACTTGGCTCCCAACGCACGTGTCTGATTTTTAAATATTTCACGACGCTCATCGCTACTCGATGTATCGTTGTGACAGGACGGCAAGACGCGGCGGTTGTGTTATGCTTGCCATTTCAAAAGATATTCCTTATTCATGCATTCAAATCTGCAGTGAGTTGGAACTAGTTTCCGCTTCCGTAGTAATCGGTCATCTGAAAATAATTATTGGTGTCTGCTACTGCCCTCCGTCCTCCTCGTTCACATTTACTAATGAACGCCATTATGCTATAAACTTGGCTCGCACACTATCCTTCTTCACGGCTTTTTATACTCGGAGACTTTAACGTTCCAACTATCTTGTGGACTGCTCAACCGCCTTATTCATCGCCGTCTTTGTCACAACCTAAATAATTATTAGATCTATGTACATTGATTTCGCTAACTCAGCAACGCAAGCCAATAGCACTGTAACAAGTACTGCAAATACTCTAGATTTAATCCTTACCACTAATCCAGAGCTAGCTACAGATCTAACATATCTGCTCGGTACCGGTGATCACCTTCTGCTCAATTTCGTCATTAATACATCACGTCCTAAAGTGAACAAAATAAAAAGAACATTCTAGACTACAAACGCTTTGCTGCTATTAATAATGGGCTATCTGTATTTATTGGTCATTCTCTTGTTAATTTCGACACTCGCTCTGTCGAAGAGAACTAGCTACTGTTCAAAACGAAGTTACACCATGAGACAAATATATTCCTAAGCGTGTCATCACCTCTAATCCTCAAGCACCCAGGTACAATTCGTAGATTAGGCGACTATCTAACAAAAACAAACGTTTATACCGTCTTGTGAAGCTTTCAACTTCTATCGAGCAATGGTCGCCATACAAGGCTGTTTCCGATACATACGTGGAAACCCTGAAGCTTACAAAGAGCAACTTTTTGTCTTCTACTTTACCATCGATGTTGAAAGCAAGTGTTAAAAAGTTCTGGCGCGT
This sequence comes from Dermacentor variabilis, assembly GCF_050947875.1. Taxonomy (NCBI): domain Eukaryota; kingdom Metazoa; phylum Arthropoda; class Arachnida; order Ixodida; family Ixodidae; genus Dermacentor; species Dermacentor variabilis. Next base: position 73,734,755 of record NC_134571.1, on the reverse strand, counting down.
TATAAACCCTGCACACGACCCTTTAATTACATTGCAAGATTCCTCCGGCAACATAATACCAAATAATCTTTGTGCTACCGTACTGAGTAGAACATTCATTGAAAACTTTTCCTCGAGCACGACTGTTGATCTTCGCGATATGCCACACAGTGGATTTTTCATTATGTCACCAATAACTATTGATGCTCCTGGTGTTGCTAAATTATTCGAGTCTTTAAAACACGATTCATCTCCTGGGTCTGATGCAAACAGTTCTAAATTCTTAAAAAGTACTTGCCCTTATAGTTCAATTTACTAACAAAACATTTTCAGCACTCACTCGATTCATCAAACCTCCCTAACGACCTCAAAAACGGGAAGGTGGTCCACTTCAGAAATCCGGTAATAACCACTTGCGTCAAAATTATCGCCCATATTTCTCTCACTAGCCCCCCCTCCCCCACATGCTGCAAATTACTAGAACATATAATTTTTTTATATGTTACAATTGTTTTGCAGCTTGTGAGCTCTGGCTAACGGTAAGTCACTGTTATCTAGGCGCGTCTGCATGCCAAAAAAGGTGTGAGCGTAGGTGAAACTAAAAAGAAAAGTGCGTGTTATATCCCTTTTCCTAGAACTTGAAAAAAAGGGGGGTATCAGCGAAACACAAAGAACGCTCACAGAAGGAAAAGGCGTTAGACAAGGACTGACGCTGGACTTTCAACTGCACTTTATTGAAATTTACATTGCCACACATAACCACCGACGCATGCGTATCTTCAACTTTTCCCAAGACAAGTGCCTAGATAACACCTCGAAGATACATTACCGTGTGAAAACAGCCGACGCATGCGCAACTTCTACTCCTCCCAAGACCTGTGCATGAATGTCAATGTCTATTAATCATACTTTACCTGCTCGATAGGAAAGCACGTTCCTTGTTTGTTAAACATAAAGACGTATCACTGATACAAATTTCTTTCTCATTTCCAATATGAAACGCTTCTGAGATTTCGCGTTCGTATCTAGTCTTGCCCTTCTCTAACATGGTCACACAACCGAACAATGGCGCACTTTTTTTGCCCTTATTGCAGCCGCGGTAATGAACCACCCAATTGCTTCCCACATCCCCGCTTAAGGCTGGGTTATGTTCTTGCAAGCGCTTATTAACAAACCTACCTGTCTGGCCTATATGGACTTTACCACAAGCCAACAGAATACGGTAAACAATACCAGTGTTACGCTTGATGAAGGGTGTCACGTGTTTAACTTTACAGGCGCCTCCCCTCGTCCCCTCGTTTCCAATCCTCCCGCACAAGCTAGCCAATTCGCAAGGTGCAGAAAACACAACGCTTACATCTTGCCTTCCCGCCACCTTCTTAATGCTGTGGGAAATTTTATGAATGTATAGTATTACTTCTAGTTGCTTTCTTCGCTCTGATGTCCGAGACTTCTGGCCTGCTAGACCCTTTACTTTCCGCAAACCGGCTTCAGCAACAGCCTTAATGACTGAGGGAGGGAAACCTGCTGCAAGCAACCGCTCAACCTGCTGTTTCAGGCTATGCGCCATGCGGTGACAGCAGCTGTTCTCCAATGTGTCCAGAAGGCGTCCAGAAGGTGTCCAACTGCTACACCCATCTTGACCAGTTTAGACTGATTAGAATCATACGGCATTAGCGCTTCTGCAGTCCGGGGTGAAAACATCCAGCAGACATGGTCATTGTCATGAAAGGCTAGTTGTAAGTCGAGGAATCTAATTCCTTTGTCATCCGGCAGTTCGTAGGTGCAATTTAAACCACGAGAATATTCGTTAAAACCTGATAAAATACCCTGTGCTATACTATCTAGTATGTCCCCTGGTGAAATCCTTAAAAAGATAAAAAAATCATCAACGTACCTAAACACAAAGACCACATGATCGTTGTTCAAGGATGTGACAAAGAGGTTGTCAATCTTTACCAAGAAAATACTCCATAGCACTGGGGCAACGCTAGGCCCAATACAAATCCCTTTCTTTTGTAAAAATACGCAACCCTTAAACTAGACCAGGGTGGATTCTAAATAACAGGACACCAATTAAAACAAAAACGCTCCAATACGCATGCCTACTAGGTTTTGAAAACGAACCTTCCCACTAGGTTCAATCGCTTCACGCACCGCCAAAAACAATTCATCGTGAGGAATTCAGTAATATAGGTCCTCTATGTATAAGGAAAAGGCTGTGGTTGCTCCAGGTAGGCCGTCCGTTAACACTTCCACGAAGTTCGCTGAACTTCGGAGGGCGAACGGGTCCGCTGGCTTCAAGGTGTTCAAATGACGCTGAAGGAAGCTGCTCATTGTTTTTTGCCATCATCCACTTTCTGTCACAATAGCTCTCAGTGCACATTCCACCTCATGGGTCTTCGCCGTGAAGAAGACTTGAAGCCATTCATTACTACACTTGCCCACTGCCTTAACCAACATTTCTTGGTTGCACTTCTCTAGCAATCTCACGGCGTTCTTCTTTGCTCGGGCAGGTTTCGTCGAAGCAGGCTTACAGTGTTTTTCCATCGCCTTGCAGGCTCTTTCTGCCCTTCTTTCCGATACTCTGTTCGCAGCAGTTTTTAAGGGTTTTGATGTTGACATACTGGCATGTAGGGAATTTTTTTTCTAATAATGTGCTTGTGACCTTCTAAAGCTCTTTTCCCGCAGACACTGATGCGATGGCACACGAAAAGACGGGCGTAGCAGTTGAAGCACTAGCCCGGCGGAAGTGTTCGAAAGATCTCGCCCAAGAAGATGTGGTGGAAACGCCTGAAGTGAGAGAGAAAGCTCTGAAACGATTACACGACCTCATTTCAGGTAAGCACATGCACCTCAGGGGGAATCGGTTTAGATGTCAGAAAATGCAAGGAGTATTCGAATTGTTCTCTAAAAAAAAGAAAGGGGGAGGGGGAGGGCTTCGAAAGCCTCACCCGTCAAAGTTATCCGCTATTAAGTCCGTATATTGTGGGCACAACAGGACGTTCTATCTTCGCCTTTTCGCACTTGTCAAATAGCATCACTTACACGCTCATGTCATTAGCTTCTATATAAGTGCGCGCTAAAGAAGAAAAAAAAAATAAGGGCAGCGTTCCAACTTAGTAAAGGTTTTCGGGTATAAGAGTAAGTGCCCATTGAAACATCGGCCATAATTAGCACTACAATTAAGGCACTTGCATTTCAAAACTTGGTCCGTTTCATCTCTTTCTAGTTGCTTAAGGTACATATATTTCTCAAACCAGCCTAAACTAAGTTGCCTAAAATAAAAAAGCCTAGGCTAAATGCGACTCACTGTAGGGTCGATGCAAGTACGCTCGTAAAAATTCATTCACACCAAGCCAACACGACACCGATTTCGGTCTGCCGACTGTTGGCAACAGCGTTTCTTCCTTCATATCGGCGTCTCTGTCACACTGTACCGACGCCGACAATCTGCAGACGGTCTTAAGTACGCGCGTAGTTTTTACATTCGACGCCAGGCTACCGTCTGGCAGCATTGGCATGTTGTTGTGGCGATCCAGCCTCTCGCGGGGACTCCAATCCCGGCTTCACAGAAAGGTTTTTACATCAGAACTGTTCGTAGGATCAGATACCAGCCGATAGTGATGGTCGGACATATTGGCAAAAGCGAACACCCAGTGGCGAAGAGCCTTTACAAAAGCGTGGGAAAAGGGAAAAAAATACAATAAAGGAAAAGAGAAAGAAATAAAGAAAGAATGGAGGGAAAACAACACAACGAGCGTTGTGTTGGGCTGCGTTGCCAGTATCTCTTCCCTCTGCACTCGTCTTTACCGGCGTTCCCACGCCGCCGTTATGTTGACAAACCAGCTAACCCAACGTCACGGAATCTTGTGGCGCTTACAAAAGAAAAGACATTATGAATTCGTGTTACCCCCCCTCCCCCCCCTTCCCTTCGTCCCCGCAAACCCCAAATGCGCTTTTCTGAGGACCTAGACGTACAGCACGGACACATCAACTATGTGTACTCGCATTGCTCAGGTGAACGACATCTCCACTACAACCCCGACGATGAAGTCCTCCTGAAGTTCCTGCGAGCTAAGAAGTTCAACGCGGACCGCACTTTCAATTCTGTCAAGAACTTCTTCAAGGTCCGTCGAGAAAATCCAGGAATGCTCGACGACCTGAGGCCAAGCCGCATTCCTTTCGATAGCGTCTGTCGAAAGCATGGTCTGGTGACGCTGTCTCGCAAGAGAGATCCCGACGGATGGGCCGCCTTGATATTCCGATTCGGTAAGCTCAGCTCGATGAATATGCAGGTCTTGGCTAGTTGGTCTAGATATTTTGCCTCTAGGTAAGGAAAAGAATTGACAATCACTTAAGCATTCTTACGTGATTTGAATGCGAAAGCATTATGACTTGTCTAAATTATCACCCTAAATGAAAACTCCACTTTAATCCGCCTAGCTCTAATTTGTATCAACCTTAATTCACTTTATTCCACTCTTTAATCCACCTTAATTTAGTTTTGGGAGTGGGCCAGGTCCGACTTCGTGGCTGTTCCCCGTGGGATTTCGCAGCGCGAGCCGTAGCAAGTCCAGCGCCGGGAACGTGACGTCATCACTTGGCCACGAGTGTTTTGGTAGCATCGGATGATAACAACGGACGCCGGATTTTGCGCTTCACGGAGCATATAAGGGTTTCGTATTAAAATATGCAGATGCAACCCACTTGTTCGAATCTGAGACCCGTGTACCTTCAGCGAAGGGGTTAAGTGAGTCATGCAACTGATTGTATTCTGTTGTTTTCATGATGGACCACTAATGCGTAAACGTCATGTACGCACTCCTGCCTTGGCTACTATAAGGCGGCCGGCAGTATTGAATAAATAAAAGAATAAATAAAATAAAACTAATGGGGACGCTCCCGAATAAGCTGCGGTGATTTTTACGTCGCCGCTTTCGTCACGCCAGGCTTGGCAGCGGAAATTTTGGTCCAAGTAGCATGATGTCATAAAGTGGAGTACACTGGCCCGTTATGTAGAAGGCGCCGCTTTAGCCCAGCGGGTACAAGGCACTCGACCTCTGAGCGTGCGGTCGTAGGCTCGAAACTCACAACCACCAACGTTTTCCCTTCCGAATTTATTCTGTTTTCCTGCGCAATAATTTCCTCACAGCGATTACCGAGGCGAAGTTAGAACACAGGCGCGAGCTCGCGCAAACAAGGAACGCGCGGATAACACAGTTCTCAAAGAGCGAGGTTGACGTGGGCGTCGCGGAGACGCCCTCACAGAACGCCTGACGCGCCAGTGCGGCGTTGCCTTTCGTCCGCACTCGTGAGATGGCGTGCACGTGACCTGGTGTCGCAGTCATTGGGAATTTGGTAACTGTTTCGCTGCTACAGAAGCCGGACTTTTCATTCAGAGGATGAGCTGATGCTTTCGCATCAATGCAAACGATACAGGGTGTTCAAAATTAAATTTTATGGTTTTCTGAAATTAGGCACTGGGAGGCACGCGAAGACAACCTGTGGAAATAAATTATGCAGCCAGGGGGACACAAAATGAGATGATAATTATCGCTGTCGGCAGCCCAATTAACTAACACGGAATAATTAAGTTTTTGTTGACTGCAACAAGTGAGTGTGCTTGTACCGAAAAGTTAGAGGCAGTCGTGTTTCTACACAGCATCAGTTGGAAGAATTATTCTAGCCCGTCTGTGCTCCGGTATATCCGACTCCAGATTTTATTTGTCGTTCGCATGATTACACATGCAACAGATTTAGGATCGGCGCAAAGCTCCTCCCTGATGTCACGCGGCTGTTACGTACAACGTTTAGTCTGACAACGGGGCAGAGGCATTGGCAAAGATTATAGCTGTCCCCCTTCCCCTTTCGGTTAGCGAAATAAAAAATCGGGGAACCCGGAACCGCCGTCGTAAAACGCAACCCCGCAGCATTCAACGATGGCGGCAGCTGCCATGCCGAGATAATGGCGCGCGGAGAAGCCGGAGGCCAGGCCCGGGCGCGTGCGTATGGTGACTAGACGAGCGGGCATGCTCCTTGCCTGGGCTTCGCAAATAAAGTGACTGCTCTTTTCCAAGTACTGTAACTTTTATTGAAATCAAGAGCGCGCTGGTCATATCTTCATTTCTTCATCTTTGCCCGTGCCTCCGCCCTGTTGTCAGACTAAACTCCGCACGCAACAACCGCGTCACATCAGGGGGAGCTTTGAGCCGATCCTCACTTGCATGCGTAATCATGCGGACGACATTTAAAATTTGGAGTCGAATACCTCCAAACATAGACACGCTGGAAGAACCATTCCAACTGATACTGTATAGATACATGCTTGCCTCTAACTTTTCAATACAAACATACCCACTTACTGCAGTCAGCAAGAAGTTAAATATTCATTTCTTGTTAACTGGACTGCTGACCGCGATAATTATCGTCTCACTTTGTGTCCTCTTGCCACATAATTTATTTGCACAGGTGATTTTCGCGTGCCTCCCCAGTGTCTATTTCTAAGAAAACCATAAATCCTGTAATAATTGCAACAATTTCATTTCACGCAAGCTGTAAGTTCATGTATCTGATTTCTCCTCTTCAGGCGCTCAATAGCTATAGTCTGCAGAAGTGGGATATCTGTTTTTGGAGCAGAACTACAGACCTGTAAACTTCATGCTACTTCAACTTCATGCAACTTCAAGACATTCGAGGCCCTAAATACCCCCCTCCCCCCCGCTATGTCGTGCTTCCCAGAGTAATTATAACAACTTTCTCTCTAGGGCGCAACAAATTGAATTCAAATCGGCGTATAGCGGTCGTCTCAAAGGAATTCCTGTTTTACAGGTATTCAATAGGGAAATCGGAGTTGGCCTCTAGCTAAATATTTCTCTTAAAGCTCGAGCCACAGTGCCCGTTAAGAAATGTCTTCAGCGGGGATGTCTAGCTGCGCATGTTAACAATAGTACTCTATCAAAGCCTGAGTCTGTTATACAAGGTGTATCTACGAAGACATTAAGTAATATTAAACATAACCCTTTGAAATAAAAAGACAGCGCATTCGGAGACATGTCGTCAGTGGTGGCGACATGCAGGGTGACGGATTATACGTGGTAATTAGTCGCTAATTAGAAACAATATTCATGAATTATTTTTAAACGATTAGTTTCAGCGGGCTATTCGTAATAGGGAAACTGAAGCGAGGTCTCTGCCCAAGCCATATGAACTTTTGGATCTGGAAATTTGCGATTACCCGCGGAAATGCGGCACCACGAGATGAAGATAGATAGATAGATAGATAGATAGATAGATAGATAGATAGATAGATAGATAGATAGATAGATAGATAGATAGATAGATAGATAGATAGATAGATAGATAGATAGATAGATAGATAGATAGATAGATAGATAGATAGATAGATAGATAGATAGATAGATAGATAGATAGATAATTTTTCTTAACAAAGTGGGTAGACTTAATCGTAGTGTGGTGCCCTTTGTTCAGCACCCCATCGGCTCGCGCCACTCCGCGCATTTCGGCTATCAGAGCGCGTGAAACCGAAACTGAGAGGCTGCAGCAACCGCAAAGCCGCGCTCGTGGAGGCGACGTTCTACTTACGTCACCCAGCAACGGACAGCCAGCGCGCTACTGGCGCCGGCAGACGGCATCGGCTTCTGCTCTTTCGTTGGCACATGTGCATCAAAAGATTTAAAAGTTTCAAGCAAAGCAGCGTAAAAAGAATACACTGACGACGCTCCTGAAAAGTCATGATGTATCAAGTTGAAAACATAACTTACATCAGTAGAAGTTTCCTATAATTTTCTACAAGCTTCCCGCGAGGTTGTGTTCCTTACTCAGCCAGTCGGGTTCCGTTATCATTGTTGTGAGTCACATTTTGTGTTGATGCAATCTTCACTGTATTACCTTACTTTCCTTAAGTCATCTGCGTTGTCTTTAATTATTTCTCATTTGTGTTAAGCTTAGTTCTTTCTGTCAAGGCGATTTTCCAGCAATTTTTAACATTTTTAGCGGCATAGAAGTCCCTCCAATTAGTGAATATTTACAGAAATTGCCTAATTTTCCTCCTAGGCATCTGATTAGTTAGACCATGCTAGAATAATTTGAGCTTGTCCGTAAACGCTGGTAGCGAGATCTTGTGACGCAAGTTTAACCAAGGGTTACACGAAAGAGAGATAGATACAAAACAGAAAGAAAGACAGGGAGGTTAGCCAGTGTAAGTGCCGGCCAGCACGCGAAGGGTAGTACCGCAGTGACTTGCCGTATTCTAGTAAACCTCCGGTGTAAAGTTCTGGCCCCTGGTATAGTCGTTACAACTCAATCCTCGTATGCTTTTCCTTCGAAAATAAAATTCTCAGCAATCCAGTTTTGTTTCTAAAGCGCATTGTAGTTTTACTAAAGCGTCACATGACGTCGCTACTAGCATTGATACTGCTAGGATAAACCAGGAAACCCGCGCTAGGTAGCTTACGGACAAGCTCAAATTCAATAATATCTATGATCACAACGAGTTCTCTCCTTGTTCTTGTCAGGAGCCTGGAACACAGATATCTGTTCGCTAAACGAATACTTCAGAGTATGCGTAGTGCATGCCCTGCACATTATCATTCAGGAACCGTCCCAAGCCAAGGGCGTCGTGGTTGTGCTAGACCTGAAGGGCCTCGGCCCCTACCATTTCGCTCACTACACGCCTTCTAACATGAGAAAGTTCTTCACTCTTGTGCAGGTGAGTGGCACACCTTTTACTTTCCTAGCTGCTGTGCGCCAAAAGAAGTCTGTTATCTTTACCCAAACGCGCTTCCACAGCAACGATTCTCAAGCTCACGTATTCTTCGAAAACGGTGAAATGCAGTGAACTAACTGGTCGAGTTAATCGGTCCCCGCGTCCATCTCCAGTATTTCTTCCGTATTACAAGATACTTTCTGTTAATGCACTTTATTAATTAATTTATTTCAATACTTTACGTTTCATTTCGAGACCATGCATATAACTGGTGGGACAGAAGGCTCAATTATATATATATATATATATAGCAATAACTGTTTCCACGCAATGGTCACATTAATAAAAAAATACCAAGTATAAGCTCATCCAGTACACTTTAGGCTCAGATTACGCAGAACACGTCGTAAGAATCGCTTCGTACGCGCAATGATTGTACATGTGCGTTTTGAAGAAAGCGTTTACACTTCCTATTAAATTTTAGCACAGAAGTTAAAAGTGACACAATCAACTAAAGAAGTATATAGCAAAACAACGAATTCAGAAGTACATGAATAAACCGATGTGATGTTCATCAACTTTCTATATGTGCAGTGCTTGAACATTGGATGTACCATGAGGGTGTTGACAATGTTGAAGTGTTATAAGAATGTGTTTAAAAAAGGCATGTCATACGCCTAAAATGAACAGCTGGCCGGAACAACTTGTAGCTCGCTGGCTCTATGACAAATAAATAAATAAATAAATAAATAAATAAATAAATAAATAAATAAATAAGTCAGCCAATCAATCAATCTTTATTCCACCTAACTTGGTACAATGGCGTAGAATGTGAATGCATATTCCTGCTCTGTGCAAATGTGAATTTCTGATCTATTAAGATTTCGCGCTTCTAATTGTACTAATTACAGGGTAGGTCGTAAACAGTATTATGGATTGAAATTTTGAATTACTGGCTATGTGCCCACGCTCATCAAGAATCCAGCTTTTTCTTTTTTTTTAGGCAGACCACTTTGACCCGTTATCTTATGTGGCCGACTAAAGGTGTACCTTCCGTAATGTTACATTATTCACAAAATTTTACTTACATTACTTTAATCGGCAATTGGCCCCGCCGTGGACATTCGTCTTGTTATCACGCCTACTGGTGTCATGAGTGGCTCTCGCCGGTAGGGCGAAATGCTCTCACGCGATGGAAGTGCTGTGAATACTGTCCAGACCTTGCACATTGACACAGGTTCTACCCCCGGATTTTTTCGCACGGCGGCTGTTGGTGAATGAATGAATGAATGAATGAATGAATGAATGAATGAATGAATGAATGAATGAATGAGGCACGCCGTAGTGGTGGACTGCGGAATAATTTTGACGACCTGTTTTTTTTTTTCACGTGCACTTAAAGCACTGGGCACGAGCCTTTTTTGCATTCCGGCTGGGAATGGAACCCTTGTCCTCCTTCTCAGCAACGCAACTCCATAAACCAATGAGCTACCGCGACGGGTTGTACAGTGACAATGACTTGCACAAAATTTCCTTATGTACAACCTTAACAGGAACTACGCATGTTGATGAGGAGTGTCAGTGAGGTAAAAGGTGAGCTCATTCTTGAAAGAGTAATGAAAGAGCCGTGCGCAACATTGCGTTTTTTAGCATGGTGTACGCATGTATATTCAATAATCGGTTTCAGCACTTTGTTTATGGTGCCTGTATATTAGCCGATAGGTCGCTGAAAAATTAATTTAGGTCCCAGTGTGTAGCCCACTAAAGTTTTATTATTACCGTAGTTCGCTGCATCCATGAGCCCTAAAAGCCGTACTCGAAGGTCGGATTAGCGGTACGGCGTTCTCGCTATATCGTTGATTTTATACTGTTCGCCGTTGTCTAGTTATTGTTTCCTAAACGTTTGCCAACACTCCGCACCATCATCTATAGCCTGAAGGTTCGCAAGGTGCATATGCGTGAGCACACGGTGTTGACAAGGAGACAACATGCTCTTGCGAAAAGTTCAGCGAATGTTGTTTAAAAAGAATTCCCAACCTCGATAAAATTAGGTTACATAGTAAATGTATCGGGACTGGGGGGGGGGGGGGGGGCAGGACGTGGTGCGCAAGGCGCATATTGTGTGCGTATGTTTAACTTGGATTGACAGTTGATCAGGAATGTGTTCTTACTTTCTTTAGGACTGCTTTCCCCTGCGAATCAAAGGAGTTTACATCATAAACAGTCCTCTGATATTTCAATTCTTCTTCGCTATCGCCAAGCGTCTCATGAAGGCGAAGCTGTTGCAAAGGGTAAGCAGCATTGTTTTACCCATTTCTGTTATTAGTTCGATACATTTACTTCTATCAGAAGTGCTCTTCCACTACGACAGCACAACCACTACAGCCAACGGGATTTGAACTACTATTAATCTACAGACCAGGGTCCCTAAGTCAAAGACTGCGATGGAACCTTCCTTTAATAATAATAATGTAGGGATAAGTGAGAGAAGCAGTAAACTAAATCGAACATTGTAGGAAAGAAAAAAAAACAACGAACAACCACTATTGCGTGATGTACATCGTAACAAAAGTGCAACATTTAAGATACAATGTCAAACACTATGCTACAGTTATAGGAAACAAATATTATCGAAAGACAGAGAAAAAATAAGGTGCGGGAAGGCAGGAAGGTCAACCAGACGAGCGTTCGGTTTGCTACCCTATACTGGGGTTAAGGGAAAGGGGAAACAGAAAGAGAAAAGAGGGCGAAAGTGAGCACGGCTAGCACGTAGGAAGGAAGCACAGGACTTTACACGTTCACTCAGGCCAGTGCACTTCATGAACTGCATCCAGGTACGGTTAACCTTTAGCGCCAGCAACGGATGTGGCCACTGTCCGAGTATTTCTGACTCTAAAGATGGTCTCGAGTTTATCCCTTTTGAAGTAGTCCTGATTTAGAGGTGTTGGATGTCATAGCGAAGACAAATTAAATACAGAACAGGCGCTCAATTGTTTCATTGCGCTCACAGGTGTCTGATATCGAGCTATCGACCATTCCAATATGCAAGGAGTAAGCGTTCGCAAAGCGCATTCCTAGCCATACGCACAACAACAACGTTGTTTGTCAGCGGGAAAAGCTAGACGACACTATAGTAGCCGTAGAGAGGTGTACAGCTTACACAGCCGGAAATTGGAGACACTTGGATAACTTTAGAAACTTGACTTTTTGCGAGCAAGCAGATGAAGTTCCCAGGCACCATGGTGGCCGGCAAATTGTCGTCTATGTCTATTGTCTGATACAATCAACCATTGTTCCATAGATTGTGGAGACGCTGTGTTCTTTTGGTAAATCCTACATACAACACTAGTGAATGACATGGACATCGAACAATCTCCATCTCGTTATGCTGCAAAAATGTGGCTGCTTGGGCTGGTTCATGAAACATCGCTTTCGACGAGGAAAAAACCTTTTTATTCGGTGAACGTTCAAGGAAGGAAGAAGACGACAGGACAGAGCGCGCTCTAACAACCAAGTTCTGGGCATTAAAAATAATTTTTTTCCTAATCTGAGCCATTATGTTATCTTACGTTTCGAAGACTCAGTTAATTCTCTTACGAGATTATTATTCTCCTCGGTTTGCATAGCTTCTGGCTGAGCAGGTTGTGGGTAGGCATGCTGAAAGCGCGAGATCTAGAGTGGATCCTTTTTCCGCAAGTATAGCAGGAGACAAGATATCCGAGGACAGCCAAGCTCTTATGAGTTGTGAGTGCGAAAGAAATAATGTCCAACTGAACGCCGCAGAGCGGTCCTTCGAATTATGAACTCTTCGCAGATAAGCGAGCGCGTTGGGATGCTTGGCGAGTTTTGATTTGGCCTTATCAGGATGCAGTTAGAACGTAGGCGGGAGCTTGCGCGGACAAGGAACGTGCGGATAACGCAAGCTTCCGAGAGCGAGGGCGACGTGGCGTCGCGGCGATGCCCTCTCGGCTCACGCAGTGCCGCGGCAGCAGGTGTTTCCTTTAGCCCGCTCTGCTCCCTCGAGGCCCGAGCCAGCAAGCGCAAGCCAGCGTCACAAACACGCAAGGCGCACTCGTTACGTGGCGTCGCAGTCAACGGGAAGTTTCGCTGCTACAGACGTTGTCGGCTTTTTCCCTTTAGGGGCCATTTGACACTTTCGCACCAAAAAGCAAAGAAACAACAGGAGTGAGGAATGTTGCTGGGGGAGTGAGACGATGGGGTGCCTTGACAGAACTTTATTTTGCGTTTACATGCTGCTTATGTGAAAAGGAGTAGCTAGCACCTACTGTTGATTCTAACGTCGCTTAGTTATTCACTGCAGATAAAGAAAGATAGACAAGTACTGATTCTTTATAGAGTGGCTTCAAACGGGAAGCTTTGCAAGTCTACTTTAATCGAATAGTTACCTTTTCGACTTCCGAGAGGTCTGTTGTCTTGAAAATGACCAGTTTTTTTTAAACATCTATTGAGCGTTGAACTAACCAGCTGATGTCCTGTTAAACATCCATGTTTCCAGACCTGCTTTATTGGCGACGACCTCGACAAACTGAAGAGCCTCGTGCCTAATGACGTCATTCCAGAGGAGCTTGGAGGAACGAACGAGAGCTACGACTACGACGTGATGGAGGAGGATCTGCGGCGAGAAGAGGAATTTTTCCAGAATGTGAACTCTTACGGGTATCGCAAGAAGTCAAAAACTTGAAAGCGTGTTTGAACAGAGTGCCATATATAGTACGCTTTGAACAGCTTAGCCTACGAAGAAACGTTTAGGAGCGGAAACTACACTGTTTGTGGCAACCGGAAAATGTCACAAGTCCATGGAGCAACTATATCTATAGCATGCTGGCGGTACATGGCGGCCGAGAAAGAAATAACCGCCGTTTAGGTTGTCAGGGCAACCGGTCGGTGGTTGTGTCTCTCGGTTGTGTTTCTGAGGGCAGTCACGCTCTTTTCTTTAGCGGTGGCAGCCTGGCCAGCGATTGGTGCTACGATTCAGCCATTTGAGCACAGTAAGAAATAAAACGCATTCTTTTCGATGACCGCTATAGTAAGGTGGTCTGTAGATTCCGGTTGTACGCGGCGCTATTGTTGGAAACCCACACGATGCCTTTATTTGGACGGGTGTACGCGCTGCTGGCATTCGTCGAAGGCAAGCATGCCTACAATTTCTTCGAGTATATGACCAAGATGATTTTCCTCCAGCTCATGGGTCATGGCCTCACACGCTGTGTTCACCGCTGTTCACACATTGTGTTCACACGTTCGCTGCCCTTGATGTTCCTGGCTTGCATGCACTCATTATTGATCTATTAACGGTAGCATGACTGATATTTGATGACGCTTCTCGGGGAGTCCGCTTCTTCGGGGATGCCAAAGATGCTGGAAACGGAAGAAAGATGCAGGGAGCCTCTGGACAGTCCAGGTGTCTTTTTTTCGTCTGCTTCAGGATTACCTCACCTCTGAGCTCCCTGTAGTATTTATCCCGTTTCAACATGTAGCTCGTGAAGTGCTTCTCGCAAACGTAATCTCTCTATTTGAGCTGACGGCCGTCCCCAGGAATTGCCGCAACCGATGCATGTTCAGGATCATTCAGAGCCTTGAAGATGCTCACATTTTCCCTGAAAGACTTGTACCCGCTCTTGCAGTTTTCACCGAAACACCTGCGTCCCATCTTAGGCTAGGAAATTCCGAAGAAGGGCATTGCGCGTAGCAGCGCTGTTAGTAGCGTTAGTCAGGGCGCGCAAACACAACGTTACGGCGTGCCCGCTGAAGCGAGCGTCCGTGCCGTCTACTTGTCTGCTTTAAGCGAAGAGAGCGCGCCCGAGCCGCCCGCCCGGGCATCTGCTTTTTTTTTTTCCCTGGGGCTTGCATGACGCCCCGCAAGGTGCCGCCACTGCGTGCGCCTCCGTCGGCGTATGCTGTTTTTGTGACATTATCTGGTCGCCTGCGCGCACACGCGCTGATGGGGATTTCAACTCCTAAATATTCTTCCTTCGTGGCTTAGCCGCACGCTGCAGCAGGTATGGTGTTAGCAAAGGCGAGTTGGTGCATGGTCATCTACACAGAGAGCGCGACGCGTACTGCCTTGTAATTACTAAATGACACTCTTTTGCGCCATCTTTACGCATGTCCTCGCGATGTGCGCTTGCTTAGCTGCGAACTATCGGGAGCAAATTTGTAGAGGAGTGGTTCTTCATGAAGAAGGGAAAGGTTGGCACTATGTTTTGCAGCCCTTGGGGGAGCACGGCTCAGCGCCAGCAAATTTCAAGTCAACTGCTCTTTCGACGGCCATGATTAACAGAGGGGAATCATGTTGTAGCCACACTGGGAAGCAGCCATTGCCACCCCTATAAGAATGTTGGTCAGAAATTAGAGTTAAACATGTTTCGCTGACCAAACAAGGGTAATGAGGGAGTATTTCGTCCGCTTATCCTCGAGACTTTTCTCAACTGCTGCTTCTCGGTAAAGACAGGCGCAAGATGACCACTGTGCCATCTATGCCTCATTTTTTGGAAGCATTTCCTACTGTCTGCCGACTGGCGCGACTGAAGCCACTGCAAAGACTATAGTCAGGAAACGGATATGAAAGTCTGTTTCTCACCTCTTCTAAGAACTTGGAGCTATAGATGCGAACGCGTTGAAGGAAGTCATAGCGTGATGTTATCTTTAGCACACCTCACGTTGGTGGGCATTACTGAATTAGGATGTCTTGACAATTTAACGGTAATGTGTCCAATCATGTTTAGAAAAAAGCGCATCCCTTCTTCGATTTATTCTCATTCATTTCCCACTTTGGTATCTATGTTTATGAGCGGCAACCCTCTATTTACTCGGCTCCTTTATTAACCTGTAACGTGTATTATAAGACACAACAAGAGCAATAAACCTGATGAGCGTCGAGCTCCTAGCTAATTTCAATGTTGGTCGACATTTAGCGAACGAGCTAGCGCGACAACGACTAGTCATGGATCGCCAACATTTTACATCTTTACATGACAGCCTTTGCATTCCGTTAAATGCCTACACATTCCATCACAGGCTTCATATTTTTTTATGCATGAGGATGTGGCAGCAGCTTTACTCGTGCTGTAGTTGTGTGAAGCGCCTCATAAACTTTAAGTACCTGTTTGTTTTGCCAGCAAATAAATATATTCACGGAGGATCATGTTTGCGTTTTCTCTGGCGTACTTTAACCACTGTGAGGAGATTCGGAGTTATGCACCTTCGTCGAGTGTGGTGTCATGCTCGTGTGGCAGAGCGGAGAATCAAGGACTCCGTATACAGCGTGATCAGCTAGACCATCACCCTAAACCCGGGTCATATGATTTTATAGAGTGTCTTCAAACCGGAAACGTTCCAAGTCTACTTCTATCGAATAGTTGCCTTTTCGACATCCGAGAGGTCTGCTTTCTTGGAAAATCAACAGCCCAAACTTTTCGGCAATTTTTTTTTAGCGTTGAATTAACCAGGTGAGGTCCTCTTAAGCATCCAAGTTTCCAGACACGCTTCATTGGCAGCGACCACGACCAACTGCTCTATGTTCACAGTGCGCCAAAAGTAATTTTTCCTGGCCCATCCGTTTCCTCTTTCTTCGTAACCCGCTTTTTTCCTTTCCTTCTGCACGGTGTATAAAAGCGCATTCACCTCTTTGCTTTTGTGTTCTCTTCTCTCCCTCAATGCTTTAATCTTGACTCGAGCATAAATTGCTGACAGCCAGCCGTTCGCTAGGGGTAACCTGTAAAAAATATGTCGTTAATTTCCAGGCAGGGCAGGGTAGTGAAAAGTATGAAGCTAAACAAGCGGGTGACTGTCTAAAAGCACGCACAACGAAGTGGCATGGCTTTTATATCAACAGAGAACGGGGTTGATCAGCGTTACTTTGTGTTTGTGTGCGCAAGCGCACGCACAATTAATTTTTTTTATATGTCTTACACAATCCCCGCTTGGCGTTAACTTTCTTGGTCACACTTGCATACGGCACTTTTCGTCATACCGATGAAGAATGAATAAGACGCGACACCCAAGCACAACTGGCGCACTAAAGTTGTTTCCCGAATGGAGAATCCGGGTGTCAGGTGAAGTAGCGTGTCAGGGTCCAGTGAATATAACTGAGGACGGGATGAGACCATAGAACACATTCTGTGTTCTGTTGCCTAACCTTACAGCTCTCAACAACATGTTCTGCGTATCAGTCTTAGTCGCTCTCTGGAGCTTAAGATCCTGGGACCTTGCCCGCATACCTCCATGTTATGCATAAAGCCACCAAAGTGCTAGTGCTCTTTTTGAAGACAAGTGGACTAGATGAGCGCTTTTGAGGGAACATTCATCTGCGGATGCGCACACAATTGCTGTTCTTCTCTCCTTCCTTTACACCTTCCCCACGTGTAGGTAGCCAACTGGGCGAGACCTTGGTTAACATCCTAGCCTTTGCTTCTGCTCTCTCCTTCTCTCTTCCACTATGTGCACTAAC
Source organism: Dermacentor variabilis (assembly GCF_050947875.1). Classification (NCBI taxonomy): domain Eukaryota; kingdom Metazoa; phylum Arthropoda; class Arachnida; order Ixodida; family Ixodidae; genus Dermacentor; species Dermacentor variabilis. The sequence continues at coordinate 73,717,578 of NC_134571.1, read as the reverse complement.
CACGGGAGGTTCTTGCATGACATAAGCGAATACGCTCACATTTGTGAATGCATAAACTAATTAGTTTCACCATTTGGTAAAGTTTTGGTCATTAATGTAAACGTCTTTCGCACGCACGTTCAAGTTGCATGTCACGTGCTTCAAGAAGGATTCCTGGACTGAAAATAGAATCACAGGTTAAAACAGAAATGCGCGCTATAGTTGGTAGCTTGAGGTCGCAGACGTTTAAACTTGTTTTCATCATCATCATCATCATAATCATCATCTTGGCTACGCCCACTGCCGGGCAAAAGCCTCTCCCATACTAAATGTGGCCATGTTGTTCCTGCAAACTTCTTAATATCACCCGCCCACCTAACTTTCTGCCGTCCCCTGCTACGCGTCTCTTATCTTGGAATCCAGTCCGTAACCCTTAATGACCATCGGTTATCTTCCCTCCTCATTACATGTCCTGCAAATGCCGATTTCTTTTTCTTGATTTCAACTAAGATGTCATTAACTCGCGTTTGTTCCTTCAACCAATCTGCTCTTTTCTTATCGCTTAACGTTACACCCATCATTCTTCTTTCCATAGCTCGTTGCGTCGTCCTCAATTTAAGCAGAACTCTTTTCGTAAGCCTCCAGGTTTCTGCCCCTTAGGTGAGTACTGGTAAGACACAGCTGGTTAAACTCTTTTCTTGTGAGGGATAATGGCAACCTGCTGTTCATGATCTGGGAATGTCTGTCAAGCGCCCCCCCAGCCCATTCTTATTTTTCTGATTATTTCAGTCTCATGATCTGGATCCGCGGTCACTATCTACCCTAAGTAGGTGTATTCCCTTAGCACTTCCAGTGCCTCGCTACCTATCGTAAATTGCTGTTCTCTGCCGAGACTGTTAACGATTACTTTAGTTTTCTGCAGATTAATTTTTAGACCCACCCTTCTGCTTAGGCTGTCCAGGTCAGTGAGCATGCATTGCTATTGGTCCCCTGAGTTACTAAGCAAGGCAATATCATCAGCGAATCGCAAGTTACTAAGGTATTCTTCATTAACTCTTATCCCCAATTCTTCCCAATCCAGGTAAAACTTGGATTGGGAAACATGTTTTACCAGAACACTTAAAGAGAGAAAGTCAACAATGAATGGCAGGACTAATACAAGCCCTAGCGCTGAACATCAACACACTTTTTTTCGCACAGAGAAAATATTTTGTAAATTCAAATGGATAAAGCATACGCCTTAAAAAAGGGGCCAACCTTAAAAAAACTGACTTTAATAACCAGGCGCTGAACAGGACGGGCACATTTTCAGTGCACATAATGCACTGAAAAGCATAGGGTATAAATGCTGTGCAACGCTTTCAAGCTCTTCCATAATTTATTGCGACACCCGTATTTAACTTACAATAATCTACATAAGCCAGGATGGGCTGCCAATTATTAATAATACTTAAATCGGGGCAGTTATATTTCTCCCAAGGAAGCAAGCAACCATTCTATGCAGTTCGCAAAACACGCACGTAACGTTCTGGAGAGTCTGCATAAGTAATGTCCTGCAAAAGCCGTAACTGACTCACGCACATGAAACTTTACCTGCACTTCATGCATAACCGGTCCACCATTTTCGTCGAATATAAACTTGGTGCCATTATTAGTTCACCGAGCACAGTGGGATACATGCTCAGTACAACGCTGAAAAATATGAAAAAAAGACGAGCATTCACTCATCTTTACGAAGTCATCAATTACACAAGAAGCTTCTAAAGCTTTTGCCACACATTACCTCTAGATGTACACTGTCCAACAAATGTGTAACTCGACGCTTAGCGGCTACTTCTCTTAGGACACTGGGAAACATAGTGTATAATGGCTGTATAACGCTTCCTTGCACTTCAATAAGTAGTTTACAGGAAACACCGCAATCTACCTAAAACTTCTCAAACTTTGTCCGAACATAAGTTTTGCACGCCTCCTGTTGCTTCTAAATATAAACTCGGCGCCCCATTCAGTTCTTTCAGGACAGCGGTAAAACTTTCTACACGGTTTGTAAAACACGCTTGTAATGCTCCGGACGCTTGGATAAGTAATTTTCCACGCAGGCTGTAATTATTGTACACTGTTCGCACTTTAATAGTACATCACCTATAACCTTCACCTAATAATGAACTGAATAACGAAGTCACATTCTGTTCTCAAAGGACACCGGGCAAACAAAGTATGCGCTTGGTATGCACGGAGTGCGCACCAAGTGTGCACTGAGGGAAACGTTTATGCGTTGTACCGGGTGGCCCAGCTAACTTCATCTAGAGCTTAAAGATATGCAGATGCCACGTAGCTGGACAGAACAAAGGTAATGTTTTACATCGCTTGGAGACACTCAAATTAATTTTGTTTTCATGTCGCCAAAATAGATAATTAGTCTTAATTAATAAATCAATTGGAAAGTGTAATTGAAAAAAAAGTTGTAGAGCGACATGAAAAACTCCCGATACAGCTTTCTGGTGCTCGATACATGCTGCATAAAAGTGTTTTTCCGAGCGTGAAAGAAGCCCGCGAGTACACCGGCGCAAAGTGCCTCGAGCGGCCAGTCACATGGCAGTTTTGCGTGCATTTGCGGGCTTCTTATACGCTCGGAAAAAAAAAACATCTATGTAACACGCATTGAGCAACAGAAAGCTGTATCGGGAGTATTTCATGCCGCTCTACAATTTACTCAATTACCCTTGTGAACTAATTATAATATTTGAGAAGTTGACAAATTAATTAAGACTAATTATCTAATTAAGCGCATTGAAAGAAATCGTAATATGAGTACCTGCAAGCGATGGCAAACAACATTACCTCGGTTCTGTCCAGGTACATGGCATTCACATATATTTAAACTCTGGTTTAAGTTAGCTCGGACACCCTGCATAAAACGCCCCTAAACAAGGAGAAAATAAGTGCTTAGCGATTACCAACTAGCCCCAAATTAAGCTATTGAATATTTGCCATACCGCAACGCCTAACCTGCACCCGATTCCCTCGCGCTTGGACTCACTGCGTAATTTAATTCTCGAAGGACACAGTGAAAACACGAACTAGTTCAGAAAGCTCCGAGCCAGTTCTAACCGTTACGATTTTCGCTCCGGAGCTTAACTCAAACCAACTCAGCGAAAAAAAGAAAAACGGTAAAAATATTTTTCACCCGGCAGTTTTCAGTTTGTGGGACGTCTTGGCGGCAGCGAAACAGGGGCCTGTATCGCTCCGCCTCTCACCTCTTGCGTTATCTCAGTTCACGCTCTAGTGGCTAACTACAGTCAACACTTAGAGCAGGAAGCGCCACAGCTAAGCAGAGCGATTCCGAAAGCTAATACAGCAGCATCAGTGCATCGGAAGAGCAGCAGCACTGGCGTCGGCGGCGTTGGCGGCAGCAGATTACATTTAAAAACACAAGCGTTGGGAAGTTGCGAAACATAGTGCACTCATCACCTGCCCGAGTAAGCTGTCGTCGAAAACGACAATTTCGTGTTAGAGTTTATCGCAAATAGACCGCTAACGATTCGACGTTCGTCATTTTTTAACTGGGCCTGGTACACAGGGGGTATACTATGCGAGAGCATGGCTACAATTTGTGCCCTTAATTGTGTGCAACGGAGGTCAGAGAAAGAAGAAAGGCCGGGGGGGGGGGCATAATAAAGAGCAAGTTTCCGGTTTGCTACACCTTGAGAACCGAAGAAGAGGCGAGAGAGACGGTAAAGGAATAGGGGAAGGAAACTAAAAACAAAACGAAAAATTAATGGGTGTTCACATACACCGGGTGGTTGCTACAAACATAATAAGATAGTTTTTATTGGAATACAATAGCACTATACAAAAGCGGGACTGCCAAAGCCAATGAGGGCTTGAAAAGCAGTACTCATAACACATCCACGGTCTTCTGACGGGATCATGAGCTACGTCTGTGCCGTAGAATTATCTCTTCCGACAGGGGCCGGTCGTCAAACTTGTTCAGCACAGCGATTAATGTGCGCCTCTGCTCAGAATACTGCAAGCGCAGGCATAGAATGCAACTCATAGTTTCCTTTTCACCGGAGTGGTCGCACGCTGCGGCGTCGGTCATTCTTCTGAGGTTGGCGCAGTATTGGTGAACGTCATGCACGAACACACATAGTCTATACATAAGAGGGTCGCGTCTCTTCCGGGCAGTCTTGATGGCAACCGGAGGGTTACGGCATTGTCCAGGGTGTGCAATTGGACATGTGAGGAGTGGGGCTTATTCCAATCAGATAGTGTGCAGTCGCATGCAGATAAACGAAGGTTTCTTGCAGCGTCCGTGCTTGAAAGTGGGATGGATAAATACTAGTCCTCTTCATGCGCTAATTGCGCATTTTCCCACTCAGGTTCATTGCCGTTAACCAAACACTGACATGGTAGCTACTGAATAATGACTTGGTGTTCGGTGGTGTATCGTTTATACAATGTCGAATACCAACAGTTCGTGCAGAACACAATAGCGAACCCTGCAGCATGTATACGAGTAGCACAAAATCGATCATTTGTGTGCTTTTTCTCTATCAGTGACAGTGCGACAAGAAGCGCCACAAGTTGCGCAACCATCGAAGTTGACAAGTGAGAGATTTGGAAGTTGTATCGGGACGAATTTGTGCGTGTATGACAACAGCTTATTAAGGCTTAGGGTGCCGTTAGGGCAAGGAATCCATAAAACCCATCGACGGCTACGTCAGGATGTAGGAATGAAGGAAAAGGGGTTCATTGGCTTAGTTACACGGCTCCAGTCACTGAAGCCCACTCCATGCAGGAGCAAGTTAACCATCCCAGTTCACACCAGAACCCTCTGTCTCTCCGCACGAAAAGTCTCCGCTTTTAATGCCGTCGTCTTCCCTAGGCGAGTCGACTAGGGAATCTGAAGTCCGTTTAGCAGCAAATCACAATCGTCGAATCCGTTTCGAAAGCACGCCCATGCTCGCAACGCTCCGCAATAACCCCGCCTCCGAAGCCCGATGGTAGGAATATCTGGCAGGATAGCAACCTGTGAATCCGAAGTCGCCGCCGTTGTTCGGTAGCATTGGATGGGGGTCCCCCTTCATCTTTAGTTCAGGCTGTGCTTCTTCTCTATATGCTTCTTTTGTCCTAACTTCACTGAGCCCCATTATATGCCATTTACTGCCCTCTAATTCCTCCAATAGCACTGCTAGACTCGACTTACTAGATAACGTTCTAGCGTTAAACGTTGCCAGGTTCAGATTCCGATGGTGGCCTGTCCGGAACCACGGATTCTTAGCCCCCTCTGCTGCGTCACAGGTCTGACCGCCGCCGTTGTCAGTTGCTTCGCAGCTGCTGGCGACTGAGGGCCGGGGTTTGATTGCTGTATTCATATAGGAAATTGTGGAGAAGTACTGCACCAGGATGGCCAATCCTGCGCTGGTGAGGGAGTGCGTTGCCGGTTCTGGTCACCGGGATCAGGCCGCACTCCATGCCTGTTTATGCAATTTTATCAACATGCGGAAGCTTTCGCAAAGTGCACTCCGAGCCATACGCACAAGAACAACGTTGCTTGTCAGCGGGAAAAGCTGGATGGCACTAGTAGCCGCAGCGAGGTGTACAGCTGACACAGTTGGCAATTGGAGACACTTGGAAGAATTGAGAAACTTTTCTTTTTGTGAGCAATCAGGTAAGTTCCCAGGCAGCATGGTGGTCGGCAAATTGCCATCTATGTCTATTCTCTGATACTATCAACCTTTGTTCCGTAGATCCTTGAGACCGTGTGTTCTTTTGGTAAAACCTACATACAACACTTACATACTACACACAGAATTGTAGAGCGACATGAAAAACTCCCGATACAGCTTTCTGTTCCTCGATACATGCTACAAAAAATGTGTACGTTTTTCCTGGCGTGAAAGAAGCCCTAGAATACACCGGCGCGAAGTGCCTCGAGCGGCCAGTCGCACGGCAATATTGCGTGCATAATAATATTGCTTGCTCGGAAAAATTGTAATAAGCATTGTGAACAGCTAATTCCGAGCGTTATCGGCGACAACGGGGCTCTGGGAACCATTTGAAAACATATATGAAGTTTTTATTGCGATCAGCTACGACTTGCGAAAGATGAAGGAAGGGAGATGTATAAGAGGAAAGGAAAGAGAGGAAGATTAACAATAGAATACCTCCGGTGGGGTACCCACATTTCAGAGTACTTATGCAGACAAAAGGCGGATACGATATCTCAGATTATACATTCGAGCACATTCAGTCGAGGCAATTAAGTAAAAAGTAAAGGTATCCAATCTACGCTGTGAATGTGATTGGACAGCGAAGCTGTGAACAACGCAACTAGAACGATTTCCCATTGCGACGTAGGCTGAAATTACTCGCGTCGTGACATGAACATGCATTAACGCAAGGTCTTAGGCCAGTTTGGTGCATGACGAACTTGAAAAGAGGGGTACCAGCGAAACACAAAGGATGCGCACATTGGAAGCTTTTCACATTGGAATCGTGAAAGAAAGAGGCCCCTCTCATAACCTGTCCTTTAAGCGGGGACCAGGGAAGCAACTTGGCGGTTTATTACCGCGGCTACAATGAGTGCAAAAAAAAAAAAGTGCGCCATTGTTCGGTCGTGTGACCATTTTAGGGAAGTGTAAGACCAGATACGAACGCGAAATCTTAGAAGCTTTTCACATTGGAAATGAGAAAGAAATTTATGTCAGTGATACGTCTTTGTGTTTAACAAACAAGGAACGTGCTTACCTATCGAGTAGGTAAAATATGATTAATAAAAAATGACATTCATGCACAGGTCGTGGGAGGCGTAGAAGTTGCGCATACGTCGGCTGTTTTCACACGGTAATGTATTTTCGAGGTGTTATCAAAGCAGATGTCTTGGAAGGAGTTGAAGATGCGCATGAGTCGGAGGTTATGTGCGGCAATATAAATTTCAATGAAGTAGAGTTGAAAGTCTAGCGTCCATCCGTGTCTAACGCCTTTTCCTGGTGGCCGCGTCCTTCGTGTTTCACTGGTACCCCCTTTTTTCAAGTTCATTCACATGCACTTCGCCTAATCATTAGCCTAAGACATTTCGTCGACAGACTGCGACTTGAATCGCGCCGCTACTTCGTGCACCTACAAAGAACGGACCAGATAGAAGAGAAATTTGCCACGCCTCTTATGCAATGCGCGCTGTCCTTCATGAGTTCACAATATATATATATATATATATATATATATATATATATATATATATATATATATATATATATAACGTCGCCTTCCCATACCACTGTCACAACACTAATCAGTTGATATGCGGGTTCTTTTACGCACGAGAGCGTAGTTACGTCACTCCCTGCTTCGTATGCTACTGTCAAGCTGCCGTCGCCACGGCAGTTTGAGCAACAGTAATCTTTACCAGGAAACTTATGCGGGGAGCGCTAAGACCTTCGCATTGTATGTAGGCGCTGGCGCGCCTTGTCAAATATGTGTTTCGGACGCTTGTTTTGAGCGTGTTCTTTATTGAAACTTATGCTGTTATGTATGTTGCATGCGTCATTCCAAAGAATGTGTGCATCGTTCGCTTCACTTTGCTGAGTGCTTTGCATTCATTGCATGAATGCAAAGCACTCAGCAAAGTGAAGCGAAGATGATAGTTTTCTGTTGACGTTACGCCATGAAAAAATCCCGGGATTCTGGCGATAAACAGCTTCTCCGTGATAGTGTACACGAGTGGCTCTAGACAAACGCGACGGTTGCACGGCACATTGTGCTGCTGCCGCAACGTGAACACAGAGCAAACGCCGTGCATAATGAACTCAAATAAGTAGCAACGAGAGCGGCGAAAACACGGTGAATGCGCCGATAGAAGAACTCATCGAGCGCCTACACGATACCGAAGCCAAGGACTCGACGTACTTCTCGCATTTAAGCAACTAAGCGCAACGTCAGCTTCAGCGAGCCCTGATAAGCAGCGGCGGGCGTTAGAGTTAGTAGGCGGAGCGCGTAGATGTCTTCCTCGGGCGAACTGCTCTTCGGAGCGGCGACTGCCTGCGGCGGGCGTCGTAGCACGTATAGTACACCGCAGGATGTGCTCCGGGAAGACTGGTTTCCAGACGGCGGCTGCGCGCTACGGGTTTATGTGAGCGGCAGGACATTGCGTGAGTTCCCGATATTAGAGCTTGAAAGTCGATCGCGTACGGGAACGCTTCACTATCTATGCAGAAAGAGAGTGTGTTTTAGTTTGAATACTTCGTATGCTTTAAATGGCCTGCTGCAAAAAGTGCAAGGCCGCCTCTCCAAGCAGACTACTTGAAGTGAATTTATCCGTTACTTGCACAAATTGTTGTGTTCAATTTATGAATTAGGAAAGCTTTTGCATGCTGCCTTCCTATTACGGCCTTTAATTAATCATGTGAAAGTCCCGGAACCATAAGCGGTATTGAACCCGGGAGATAAAGAAATAATGATGATGTCCAGGAATGCTGAGATTATGAGCAGTTTCAGAACAGTCTCTTTATATTACCCCTTCTCCTTAACCCAGTGTAGGGTAACAAACTGGTTACATATTGTTCACCTCCTTGCATTTCCTGTACTTTCTCTCGGTCACATGCGCATTGAAGCATTCCCATCAATCGCAGACCGCACTGACCCAAATGAACTCAACTTAATACGACTTTGTTTATGTATGTTCGTTTGTTTGTTTTGTAGTGACAAATACGGGTGCCAGCAGAAGAAGAAGAAGATGGCCCAGTCGGCCGTTGCCTGTACCTGTGTATTCATTTACAACGCCGAGCGCATCTAACCCTAAACGCGTAGCATCAATTCCTTTGCTGTCTCCATGAGACCCCTAGCACCACTCTCCTGAATGCCACCTAGTTTCTGCCGAAGCCCATCGTTAGGCTCTCACTTCACTTAGTTCTCTTCACTTTTCCTCGCTGACCACAGAGATAAGTTGTGGAAGCGTAATGCCGTATGCAAAACACTTTCAAGTTCACGCGCAGTGGTAAAGCCGCCGTCGCACGCGGGAAAACGCACCACCGGCATAGCAACATGCTTTCAGCGAAAGCGCGCGCGCAACCTTGTTGCACAGCTACTGCTTTTCATCTCGCATCGGTTAACGCTGGCGCTGACGATTAACCGGTTTCAAAGTGTGCCCCTAGGTTTAAGCAGGTCGATGTGAAACCTATTTATCGTGTTCCTTACGTGAATATCCTAGTTAATGGCATCGGCCTGCCGTTAGCAGTGACGTTGAATTAAATTATTTGTACGGAGTACTTAGGATAAACATGCAAGAATATAACCGAGTGCACGTGTTCATGCATATTGTCAGCCCTCATAAGCAATATATCCTTTTTGAATTTTTTTATGTGTGAAGCTTTTTACGTTCCATGATTTCTTTGTCCTCACGCAGTGTCAAGAAATTATAATCATGTCGTCAAAGCCAAGCACTGACATAAAAGAATACGCACCATACTCGTGTGACCTTGTAGAATGAAAAGTCCCGTTTTCAACGATTCCGTTTCTTTCGAACAGTTGTATTAATGGTTTTCATGCCCACATCTAGCAAGATAAAAAATTCAAAATTTAACCACACAATACTCCTAATTTAGGCCACTCTCTTCTACGCTCCTTACCGATTCTGCGCAGAACGGCAAACACAGCCCGGCGCGAGACATTGAAGCTGCTCTTGGACAGAGGCGGTGGCACAGAGCCTGATTTCAAGGCTGCTGCGAGAGAGTAAGCTCCTCTTCTCCTTTATACGTAAGCAAGTTATTTCCTTCTCTCCTTGAGGTAGTTCTAGGTTAGACTGCACGTCTAACAGTCGCAGTGCAGCCATGTAAAAGGGTCGGCGGTGAAATGGGAGCATTTGGCCTCATGGAAATCTAGGCTCTTCTTGGAGAGTCGTAGCTACTTGCCTATAGAAGAGGATATACAGGGAGCCCGGATCAGGACGATTCGCGGTACGTTGCCCTTTTCATCAGTAAACATAGCAATACTTTGCTTCAGCTGTGGTGATCAGGTGGTGGTGGTGATGTTGGAAACAGGCGGGATTACAGCCTGGCAGTCGATTCGAGCAATTGCTTTGCCTGTAACGCTGCTTTCCTGGTATTTTCTGTCAACACACATAAGCAAAGGCAATAGGTGTGACAAAGGCTTATTTCCGTTCGAACAATCTGGTGACCTTCTGGGAAGACAAAACGCCCCCGAGAGGCAAACAGCCGTCTTTTTCTAGTAAGCACTACAACCGAGTTTCGCAAATGAACAATGTTCCTCGCGCTTGCAAAGTTTCATCAGCAAGAACATTAAGCAGAAATAACGCAATTCCTTTTTGTTAGTGCACTATCCCAAACATACAAAATTTGGAAGTTATCGAATTTCTAAAAAATATCTTTTCGATATCGTCATAGTAGCGATACCAGAAAGCGTGGTTGAATTTCTAGGCAATTTAGCTTGGTGTGTTCTAGTCAATATTTTCGCAGTCACAGTCCCCGTAGCATGTCTCGCTCGTTTCAATCGCCAGCATATTGCAGCGTACAGGTGGTTACGCACGTATTATGCTCGAGATCAGGCGTTTCGGTGCCCACGGACAGAGAGCAATATTGACACGTGTACTTGTCTTCATCGGGCGACACGTTTCACCGCTGAACAAATGTTATCGCACAGCGCAGGACTCGCTTGCATGTGTGGGAAGTTTCTGGAGTGTTATCGATGGTTCCATCCAAATATCGACCGAACCTTGTGTAAGCTGATTGCATGTGTGCGCGACGCCAATAATATAGAACTTTGTGGAAGGCGCGCAGGTCCCTGTGATTAGTTTGGAACATTCGACGATTGATGTATAAAAGCCGACGCGCTTGACCCGTTGATCAGATTTTCGACGATCGCCGACTGTGTTCGCCGCTGTCGCCGTTCTTTGAGTGTAGCCTGTTTTTGAGGGCACAAGTTCGCCCAATAAAACGCTAGTTTCGTCTTTCTCAGTTTGGCTGCTTTCTTCACAGTCACTACCACGTCACAATATTAATAAGTGCAGAGAATAAGAAGAAACATATTACGATATCATCGAGCGATGCTCAAGGGACGAGCCGCCGCGAGAACAACGAAGAAGTGGGTCTGTGCCCTTGGCACGAGCGAGTGTCGGGCTGACGATCTGGCTCCAGTGTAGATAGCCTGTATATAGCCTCTTTCATCTGTGTATTTCCACACGTAACATTCTGGTGGAGGTCAGCGATCCCCGTCCTCACCACGGAACTCCGCAGTGGTCGGTACATCGAGCTTGTCACCATGCCTCCCGGTGACGAGACCGCCTCTGCAACGGCTTCGGCTTGTCCGAATGCTCCAATCATCACGGTTGCCCAACATCGCGACTCTAGTGTGTTCTCTGACCTGGAGGGAGAGGACGTTGACGAATGGATCAAGCTCTATGAGCACGCCAGGGCTAATAACAGGTGGGACCCAACGATCATGCTCGTCAATGTCATTTTTTATCTCGGTGGCACCCCACGCGTGTGGCACGAAACGCATGACGACGAGATAACCACTTGGGACAGTTTCAAAGAAAAGCTCAGGGAACTGTTCGGCGACCCATTGGGCGCAAGGCTGCCGCGAGAAAGGCATCTTGCGTCTCGTGTTCAGACATCTACAGAGCCGTACGTTTCATACACCTTCGACGTCATGGCTCTATGCCGCAAAGCTGACGATACTATGTCTGAAACAGATAAAGTGTCGCATGTGCTAAAAGGCATCGCCGAAGATGCTTTCAATCTGCTTATTTTCGGCCACGTCTCGACTATCGACGCCATCATCAAAGAATGCCGTCGCCTTGAACAAGCCAAGAGCCGCCGTATCACACATCACAACACGCGGCTACCCAACACTGCTGCTACGTCGACATGTGAGGGTCGACCGCGTTAAACGATAGTTTGACGGAGAGCACCGTACAGATGCGTTCTATCTAAACGGCGGCAGCGAAGACACAAACGTAGTGGACACAAACGCGCGGAAATTTCATCCAGTACTCGAAGTCTCTTCACAGCTCGGAATGCATCATCGCTAAATCCAGTCAAGTGAATTTAGTAGGAGGCAAATATTTGGCGCACATTGCGAAATTCTGATGTAAAGAACAGCTTTTTGGATTGTTATCAAAAGAAATACCGCATTAACGTCGCTGTTCCTCTTGGTTTCTTAGGTCTATGCGTCAATTTGTCAATGAAGTTTTTATAATGTTTCAAGCAAACAATATGTTTTATTCGACGTCAAATTATTTGCAAGAAATAACTGGTAATCACAAGCCATTATTGTAGTAGTTGAAAAAAAACACATCTATAAGTTCGAAACGTGCTGTGCAATGCGTTACCCTTCGTTGATGGTACCATGAAAAATACGCAAAGTAGTGAGACACATATTTCAGATCCGTCCTTAGTAGACTCAACTCTGGCCAGGGCCCCAATAGACTTGAAGCTCACCAGTATTCATGCTATCCTTGGTGTGTTCTAGTCAATATTTTTGCAGTCACAGTCAGGGTAGCATGTCTCGCTCGTCACAATCACCAACATATTTCAGCATACAGGCGCAGGCTCTTTTAAAAGCGGGTAAGAATAGGTTCTTGAATGTGTTCCAGCTGACGTTAGCCAAGCTGTTCAGTAAAAAAAAAAAGGTTTACAAGAAACGAGGATCTCATGACCTAGAGTGTTCGGTCGACCTCTGATGACCGAACACCGAAAGTCCAAGGTATCAAGACCGAAGGTCTTGATATCGTATTTTTACCGTGCTTTTTAAATATTTTTTTCATTGGACAGCTTCATTACGTCAGCTGGAATACCTCATATATTTTATCAATGCCTGCGTCACCTTTCATGCAACCAAGCAAGAGGGCAAGGGCAAGAAAGGCAGGGTGGTCAACCGGACGAGCACCCGGTTTGCTACCCTACACTGGGGGTGGGAAAATGGGAATAGAAAGAGAGAAAAGGGAGAGAGTAAGAACTGAGTGCTTGTGGGAGGATCCACAGGGACACTATAAACGGTCTCTTAAGCCGGTGCACTTCAGGTAGTGTACTAGTGCACGAATCGTTTTTCGTGCCAGTGAGGGGTGTGGCCACGGTCCGAGTATCTTTGACTCGGAGAACGGTCTTGAGTCCAGTCGGTGTAAAGTTGTCTGCGTGCTACGTCGTAGCGAGGGCAGGTACACAATAGGTGCTCGATAGTTTCCTCGCACCCGCAGGTGTCTCGCACTGGGCTCTCGGCTATTCCCATATGATAGCAGTGAGCGTTTGTGAACGCCACTCCCCGCCACAAACGGCACAGCAAGATTGTTGCGCCGCAGGAAAGGCTAGATGGCAGTTGTAGCCGTAGCGTGGGGTCCAGTCTATGCAATCGGCAATTGAAGGTACTTGAACTCCAGAAATCTTGTTACTTCTTGCATGCAAGTAAGCGAATTTCTCTGGCAGTGTCCGACCTCATCAAAGGTATCGGACGCCTCTGGGTGTCTTCGTGGGCAGACCGGTCAGCCTTGCCAGCAAGGTTGTTGCCGACGATGCCACAGTGAGCTGGAATCCGGTGTACTTCCCTGATATCATCTGCTCTTCAGTTCTGTGATGTAATGCAGACTTGATGCTATGAAGAGCTGCCTTAGAGTCACAAAATACGGTCCTATTCTCTGTCGGCTCTTAGGTGACGTATGTCATAGTGGCATGGAGAGCTGCAATTCTGCCGGTGTAGATGTTGTCATGTGTTACAACTTCAAATAAGTGTAACCTGCTTAGTTGGAACGACGAATGCGGTAGTTGAGCTGGTAGCTCAAGTCGAACCGTCGGTATACATATGTATGCGGTCAGATACGTCTGGTGCAGTGATAGGAGCGTCAGCTACTTCAGAGCCAGCGATGGATGATTGGCCTTCTTTGTAATTCCGGGAATAGCAAAATTCACTTGAGGCTGTCGCAGGCACCACAGGGGAGATGAAGGCTTCACCGCCGCTGTATAGATGACGGTATGCCCTCTAGATGAGCGCTAACCCCTCTTGAAAAGGTCGCTTGAGGTGTCAAGGTCTCTCGGCTGGTAGGGAGGCTAAGTGATGGTTGTGGATCGTTGACAGATGGCGAATGTGCGCTCAGAGAGAGTCGACAGCTACTTGTGCCTGGATCATATGGTCTCTCGTGATGGCAATTGTTGCTGCTGTTGAGGTGCACCGAGACAGCCCTAAACACGTGCATGAGGCTAGACCTTGTATGCTCTCCAAATCGCGAATATTCGTCCTGCATGTATTTGACAAAATTTGTAGACTAACGAAGGAGTCCGAGAAACAGTACCCTGTACAGCTACAGCATAGAATGGACTGGAGTATCCAATTTTTTTCCCGCCGAGAAATTTGAAGACAGGAGCAATGCCAACTAACTTTTTCAGATTGACGCAGTGAGGGCTCCACTAGAGGTTTCGGTCAAGGATGACACCCAGAAAGTGATGCGTATTAACATAGGACAAAGCTTAACCAGTGATTGAAACAGGATACAATGACATTTGTTTGCGCGTAAAGCAAACCAAAGCGCCCTTTTCAGTAGAGGCACTGAGGCCTTGTTCTCGGAGATAAGACGCCGTCATGGTTGTCGCCCGCTGAAGCCTGGCTCGTACCTTAGGGCGAGTCACCGCAAAGGCTCAGATGCAAATGTCGTCGGCCTATATTGAGACATGGACTGTCCGCGGTAAGTACTCCGCTAGTCTTATCAGGTCGAGCTTGAACAATATAGGGTTCAACAGACCACCCTGCGGCACACTAGGGCAGATGTAATGTTCCGAATTTGGGCCGTTTTGGGTCTGAGAGGAAAAAGTACCTCTCAGTCAAACGGTTTCGAATCTATTGATACATCCGGCCATCGACTCCCACAGCCTCAAGTGAGTTCAGTATGGCCTCATAAGCCATGTTGTCGTATGCTCCTTTTATATATAGAAAAAGTGCCACTGATAGGCACTTGAGGCTCTTTTTGTTCTTGGACCCAGGTTACGACATCAATGGCGTTGTCGATGGACGTGCGACCTCGACCAAAGCCCGCCATGGTGTCCGTATAGATGTATCGCTCTAGGTACTATTCCAAGCGAGCAAGAATCATTCTTATCACCACTTTGCCGAAGCAGCTCGAAAGCGCAATCGGACGATATGATGACAGATCACTTCGAGATTTTCCAGGCTTCAGAATGGGGATCAAGCAGCTTGATTTCCATGGTTTAGGAACGACGCCGTTGTGCCAAGACTCATTGCAGTAATTGAGCAGCTCACCACGCGCTTCATGTCCAAGGTGGCGTGAGGCAGCGTACGTGATGCTATCCGGTCCTGGTGATGAACTCCTGCGGGTCGCCAACGCAGCGCCTACCTGTTCGAGTGAAAATAGCACGTTCATTTCTGGTACATGTGCATCAGGGATGTCATTCAGTGGTGCGTCAATAATGATGGCCACGGACCCTGCCACCCGTGCACAGAACTCTTCAGCCACTTCAAGTTCCAAGTGGGCTTGGTAGAGGGCCAGAGCAGCAAAGGGCTTCCTTTGATGCGGATGTGTTTGAAGACCCCTAACCGTTCTCCATATGTGCGAGAGTGATTTTCGGGAATCAAGTGACTGACAGAAAGTTTTCCGTCGCTTGTCTTCCAATTTAGCGACACGACGCTGGACTTTCTTTTGTATGCGTCGTGTAGCCCTCAGATCCAAAACGGACTACGTGCTAGCAGGTCAGATACCTTCTCTCCACCTGTCGGCGTGCCGCACTCAGCCTCTCCAGTTCTATGTCCAAGTCTGTTCGCCTTGCTGACCTTGTAAGCGAGCGGATGGATGTTTTCATTGCTTCTGCGATTGAATTTTCGACAGTTTCTGAAAAACCTTCCCGACATGCCTCATCCATATGCTTCTTAAACCTTGATCAATAAACTGTACGCAAGACCGTAGATGAGCGTTGCTCAACTCCACTAATCATTATGTATGTTGGAATATGGTCGCTTCCATGTGTTTCTATGTCCGTAAACGATTGGACGTTCGAGGCAAAGCGCAGTGATCCCAAAGTGAAGTCCAAGCAGCTACTATAGGTCGTGCCTCGCAGAAATGTAGGTCTGCCGTCATTCACACATCACAAATCGTGGTTCGCAGCAAAATAGGCGGGACTCCTGCCACTGGAGTCAATGTTCGTGCTTCCCCATAGCTGATGATGAGCGTTAAAGTCACCTGTGATAACCGAGGGGCCACTGGTCATTAGCAATATATTATTAAGTCGTTTGCCGTGAAACCGAACCGCTGAGGATATGTAGGCTGCAATTACTGCAAATGACACAGCCTTCTTTTTGAGACGCAGGCAGATATATTGGTTGTCGTCATGAGGCTCAACCGCGTTAGCGACATGTAAAGTCCGTGCGGATGTAGATGATTACTTTCGTGCTCCCATCGCATGTGGACGAGATGAAAGAGTCGTAACCAGACAGTCTGAGTGGAGTTCATGTATTTGGTTCGCAAATGACCAGTATGGGGAAGCGATTTGTAAAAATGAATTGGCGAGTCTGCTGTACGGGTTCTTCGACCTCTGGCATTCCACTGAAAGATCGCCGCACATTTAACTTCAGTGCGGAAGGGGACTATTGGTTGAGCCATGGTGCGTAAACGATGCTAGCAAGCACTGGATTTGGTGCATGCAGTATTTGCAGAGCACTTCGATCTGCTGGTGTTTCCAGCTTGTTCAGTATCATGCAGTTCGTATTAATTAGCGATTGCAGCATTACAGCCGCCTGCCTGTCTTCGTCGCACAAATGACCGACAGTAGGCGTCAGGGGTTCTCCAGCAAAAGTGTGCTGTGACTCTGTTGGTGAATGCTGTCGTTTTGGCAGGGCCGGCCCAGATTCGGCAGATGTGGCGTTCTCAGTCGCCTTGTTCTTTGTGGTCCTTTCTACAGTGCCTGGCTTGGGCGGCAGAGGAGGAGGTTGTAGGAAGTGGCATGCGCGTCGCAGAGGCAACAGCCTTCCTTGAGGAGCGTCGGGGACGGGAACGTCGCTTCCTGATTTTATCGGAGGCTTCACGATGAGATGAATGATCTCTCGCCACATCTATCAAGATGGCCATTTCCTTCTTAATGTGTGGGCAATTCTTCGATGAAGCTTCATGTGGCTCGCCGCAGTTCGAACACTTCATTACCGTCGCGCCACATTTATCTGCAGCATGGGGCTCGGGGCAGCGGGGCCATATGCAGCCTGATTTTCGCAGACGCTGCTCATGTGTCCAAGTTTCATGCATTTACGGCATTGGAGAGGTTTCGGAATGAAGGGTCGCACTGCATGTCTGTAGTGCCCCACCTTAACTTTACCCTTGAATACAGTCTTCCCGCAGCGTGAACTGCCTAACCGAGTAACATCAACAATGACCTCATCATTTTCTGGCTTGATAAGAATCGACAAGTCGTTACTAAAGATGGCGACGCCTACGTCGTAGATAACGCTAATCACTATGTAAGATACCACAGGGATCAAAGAGCGCATCTGAATGCCATCGAGGTTCGTTAAGCCGCGTAGTGTGGTGATAGCAGCCGCATGCTGGGCATCAACCGCCAGTAGATTTTTTGGGGTGTTCACTCGAATGTCAGATACCTCGTTTGGCACCAGGGCTTCCAGTGACATCGTCAAAGGTTTCCTGATAAGTAGCGTCATGTCGACGGTGTGAAGGACAGTATAGGCGAACGGCTTCTGCGTGTGTCTTACAGTTTGCGTGCTTGACGATGAAGACGTCCTGGTATTCCTTCTCTTCGCTCTGCGGCTCTGCACAAGCTGGAAGTCGTCATCGGAAGCGTCCTCACTGCGGAGAGAGTAAGCATGGGTGTGCTCAAAATTATGTGGTTTTACGTGCCAAAACCACTTTCTGATTATGAGGCGCGCCGTAGTGGGGGACTCCGGAAATTTCGACCACCTGGGGTTCTTTAACGTGCACCTAAATCTAAGTACACGGGTGTTTTCGCATTTCGCCCTCATCGAAATGCGGCCGCCGTGGCTATGGGTGTGCTCGCTGTCACTCTGTTGACCGATACGCCTCCTGGAGGCGGCCGCCGCTGACACCGCCGTCGCTGGCAGACGTGCGGGGTGGTCCACTTCCACTACGACCGAGCAGTGAGCGAGCACCAGCGGATGCACTTAGATTTTCAAAGAAATAAACCATAGCTAGAAATAACATCACTGTTGTTGTTGCCTATCACGTGCGTGGCTCCTACCCCCGATAGAGGATCACTGTATCAAAAAAAACACTTCGTTGTCTTCTCCCCACTGGAGCCACCTTTCATTCGAAGTGGCACTTGTTGATAGCCAGATAATTTGAGCACAAGAATAACAGATACACTAGTATTATCGTTTCATGGCGCTTTGTATTGCGTGAGGAATTTCAGCGGTGATACGCGTATTCCTTTTATAACGATAGCAGTTACACGGATACACGGGGTGCCTTCGTGCTGTGCTGGTATTGATGGTGCACGCGCCGCACACGCATGGAATATTAGAAAGCCTACAGAGTTGTGCAGTGCCTTTGGCTGCAGAAACGTCGAAGCTAAGTGGATGCGCCATCACGCTCCGCTCAATCCGCTCTGACGGAGCCCCTCGCTTTCACTTCTGGCATGAGTGTTGTATGCACACGTATTAGTGCTCCTGCTGAGGCGCTATTTGTATATCACGTAGTGGACCGTACACACTGGTCTGAGTAGAACAGATAGTAAACGAGAAGCTTAAACCCGCATTAACAAAGGATCCTAGACTCGAAGCTCTTCGTTCACTTGCTGATGATGATGATGTATTGGCTTTTCCTCTGAAAAGGGGCGGTAACAAATAGTCCCATAGTCAGCTTGAGTTAATCAGCTATGCCATACACGCTTTCCATCGTATCATTTTGTATACATATCCTTCAGTCTTTTGTTTCTCTTCCTCAAAACTTCTCTATTTGCCGTGTGCCGCTACTAAGGCTGTAAAGTATGCGGGACTTGACTGAGCTGCGCACAGCTCTGACCCATGACCGAAGAATACACTAGGCTTCTCAAGAGTTGCTGGGGTGTGATGTGAAGCGCAATGGTCATTTCAGTCGATTGGCGGCGCTGCGATTCACTTTCCTGAGTCGAGGTGGAGTGTTTAGTGGAGGAGCGTTATGGAATACGGGGGTTAATCTAGCTAGTAATTTCATTGGGCCGTGACTGAACTCCGCTGCTGGTGTTCCTCAACGCGCCAGCATTGTGACACGCCTAAAACGCAAGTAGCGATGGAACAAAAAAATTTCGACATAACACTAGGAGACAGGAAGAGAGCGGTGTGTATTAGAGAACAAATAGGCATAGCCGATATTCTAATTGACATTAAGAGAAAGAAATGAAGCTGGGCAGGTCATGTAATGCGCAGGTTAGATAATCGGTGGACCATTAGGGTTACAGAATGGGTGCCAAGAGAAGTGAAGGGCAATCGAGGACGGCAGAAGAGTAAATGGGGTGATGAAATTAAGAAATTCGCAGGCGCTAGTTGAAATAAGTTGGTGCAGGACAGGGGTAATTGGAGATCGCAGGGATAGGCTTTCGTCCTGCAGTAGACATAAAATAGTATGATGATGATAGTGATGATGAAAGCTATTACAGTCTGTATCCGCTCCGTTTCTGTCATGAGCGCTCCACGGTTATGCAAAAAGTTTGAAGCCGCGCCCGCTTGGCCAGTCTATCACGCGACGTCACGAAAACTGCAAATAACCCCATTTTATATGACATGTACGCAATGACGATGCAATATTTGGCTGAACAAAAAAATAAGTTTTTTCCGACTTTACACGCCTTTATCCGCTTATACGCGCATATCCACACGCATATCCTTTCTTTAACGCTGTGCGCCCAGTACTTCCAGGTCACAAACGACGCGCGGATTATCAACGTGACATTGAATTCTGGACATGAAAGCAGCGAGCGCAGAGTTTTCAAGAAAGGAAAGTCACACAAGGCAGAAAACGATTATCGTTGTGAGACAAGGGAAGCCACAAAGGGTGCACGCTTTCCAATAGTGAAACACGTATGCAGGGCCACCTGCCGGAATCGGCGCATTTTGAGCTTGGCCGCGAGACGGCTCGAGTGTCCACTATTATCGTTTACTATGTTGCTCTATTGTACTGCCCCTTATATGTGTCGGGTGATAGAGAAAGACACTAAACAAAAGTGGACACTCCCATAAAGCCCAGCTGCCGAATTTACTGTAGTGCTCCAAGCCACAGGCATAAGCACCTGACCTATACACTTCCGGTTTCGGGCGCGCCCGTTTTGAGCACTACCTGGAACGCGTTACGCCGGCTGCACTGATCGGCGCGGCATATGTTTGTTTATTTATTTTTGTTTTGCTTCTACTGCTCAACTACGCGCGGTTATTGCTCGGAATTGTTTTGTTGTTGAGTGAAAATGATTGCGAATGATCTTTACAAGCCTCTATCGAATATTTGCGACGTGCGATTTCATAAAGACGACGAAAAACACCTTGTGAAATAAGGAAACGTTTATTTTACTCTATATGAATGCTTGTTCCGGACTTTTTGTGCATTAATCCAACGTTGTGGCACCAGGCAAGCAGCAATAGTTCGCGTACGAAGCTTCACAGGACGACGTCAGCTGAAAAAGAAAAAAGGAAATTACAAGCCTGTGTCATTTCGGTATTAACACCTTACAGGTATAATGCGTATAGAGGTGAAACGTGCGAAAGTACTGAATGGGCGGCATTACAAACAAAAGCAGTTCGCTTTTACATACATGACGTAGAAAATACACGACTGATCCCGAACAATACCATACATATCACTAAAACATCCGATTTTCAAGCAATCCCCCACTCGCAGGCCCCATTTCCTGCCCTTTAAGAGCACAAATACACGGGCGACGACGCGTTTCCAAAAGAACTTGGCTTCAACCGACGGGAAAGTACGCCATGTATAGGCAGAGATAGCCACAACACAGTCTCTCAACCAGACCATGGATGCTAGTCACTCGCAGAATTCCTTGTACTCGCACTCAAGACACATGTGTGGGTTCAAAGCCTGTTTTCAGTCGTACGGAAGAGAAAATTTACGAGTCGCAAGTTCCTGGTGTTTGAGCTCCTTGGCGTTATCTTTTGCGCGTTCTGCCGGCACAAGTAACACCCTCGTTATCACTCTTACCAATCGTTCGTCGCGTTTTCGACGAGCGCGGGTACCGAAACAAGCTATATGTTGTTTCGGGGCCATAAAAATCGAAACAAACTTGTGCCACCAAGATTCAGTACACGCCAAACTATTGTCATCACGGCCGAGTTGCTTTTCGCTGCGTCACGAGAGGCGAGGCGAGTGTGCCTCATAGTCATCCCAACCGCTCGCATGACGGCCGTCGTGTCTAGAAGTTTAGAATCACTACTATACTTGGCATTTACGTTTTCACTGAGCCAAATGGTAACTGATAAGACCCGTATCACTTCAACATCATCATCTTTACTTGACTTAGTTCTTATAAGTGATACATTAGAAGGATCTTCCGTGTCCATCGAGAATGGCATTTCAGACCACAAAGCGCTTATTCTAACCTGTCCGATTTCAACCACGCGAAAACACAAAAAACCACAACCTATATACTTTAAGGATTACACACGCGCAAATGATCCTGCCCTACTAGGTTTCCTAGAATTCCAGTTTCATTCATTCAGTGAACTAACAAATGTACAAGAACTCTGGACGCGTTTTAGAAATATTAAGTATTCCGAAAACACCTTCATTCCTAATAAAAAGAAACGCGTTAACCGAGAATACCCGTGGATAACACGTGAAATCATCCAACTAAAAATAAAAATAAAACGACGGCGGAAAAAGGGGGCCACGTGCGCGTTAGACGCTCTTATCGGTACATTCAAACAAAAGATATCGGAAGCAAAAGCCCGTTCCTTTGACACTACATTACCTTCGTTTATGGCGCATGACCCTCACAAATTCTGGCGATATTTGTCAGATGAACGAGAAAAAATAACGCAAATCAAAGTCTCGGATCATGCTATTCAGGACCCTGAACACATTGCTAAAGAGATGAATAACTTCTTTCAAACAGTTTTTACGAAACATGCTACAAACGCAGTTTTAACACCTTACGATGTCAAAATACCAATGGAAGAATTAACTGTAAGTGAAGAGGGCATACTATCTCTATTGCATAAGCTCGATCTTAAAAACTCTACCGGCCCCGATCAAATTTCTAACTCATTCTTAAGTCGATACGCAAGTTGGACATCAAAGTATCTATTTAAAATATTCACTCTTTCTCTTCAAACATCAGTGCTACCAGACGATTGGCGCAAGGCTGCAATAATTCCAATATATAAATCGGGCTCGAAATTCGATTTAAATAACTACCGCCCAGTGTCATTAACAAGCTCATGCTGCAAAATACTGGAACACGTAATATTTAAGGTCATAATAACTCACCTAGAAACAAACGAACTCCTATATTAACAACAACATGGTTCCAGATCAAGCCTGTCAACCATAACACAACTAGCAGAGTTAACTCATGACATAGCTAACGTACTTAATAATGATGGCCAATTAGATGCAGTTTTTTTAGACTTTTCTAAAGCGTTTGACGTAGTTCCGCACCAGGATTTAATCACAAAATTATCGGCTTTCGGTATTAGTAATAAAATAATATCCTGGATCAACAGTTTTCTAACCAATCGTAAATAGAGCGTTTCAATCGATAATAATCTTTCCCAACCACTTGATGTCTACTCCGGAGTACCTCAAGGATCAGTTCTGGCACCACTTTTATTCTTGATGTACATAAACGACATCCAGTTTTGCGTTAAAAACTCAATTCAGATGCGCCTGTTTGCTGATGACTGTGTCGTGTACACAGTCGTACACAACCAAGAAGACCAGATAGAACTTCATCATTCACTTCAAACAATTTATTCTTGGTGTAACACTTGAGGCATGAAACTGAACACATCAAAAACACATTACATGTCTTTCACAAGTAAGAAACTCCCGCTTAACTTTTCATATTCGATCGGAAGGTCAACAACCATCAAAAGCAACCAGGTAAATTACATAGGCATTAAACTCATGCCTAACCTAAACTTGGAGCCTCATATTTCGACCATGTGCCAAAAAGCCATAGGCAAACTGTCCTTTTTAAAAAGGAGACTGCGCGAAGCACCACCACACCTCAAACTAAATGCGTACAAAGCACTAATAAGACCATGCCTAGAATACGCTGATCTAATCTGGAGCCCTCATCAAAAATGCCTTATAAATAAAATAGAACGCATACAAAAATTAGCAATTAGGTTTGTATATTCGGACTACAAAAGGCAGTCCAGTGTCTCGGGTCTGCTAGCAAGGGCAAACCTAAAACCCCTCTCGCAGAAAAGAGCAATTTCGCGACTAAAATTTATCTATCAATTATACCATGATCATTTCCAAATAGCACGTTCTCATTACCTGCAAGATCCTCCAAAACGTTCAACCAGACTTAATCACTCCAAAACAATCTATCTTCCCCCAAGTCGTGTCAGTGTTCACAATCATTCCCTTTTTCCGTCGGCCATTTCCCAGTGGAACAAGTTAACTAACGATATTGTGTGTTGCAATCGCGTCGACTCTTTTATTAACTGCATTCAGTGTATTGACTTGTCATCATGATTTTTTTTTTCATTGCATCTCTGTACCACTCCTGCACGGGCCGTGAAGGGCCTGCAGTATATTAAAAAAAAAAAGATTAACAAAATTAATTACAATCATGTTGGAGGTCAGAGAAAGCGTCACGAACTTGTCCCGGTAAGATTTCGTACACGCGAAACTGCGTTACACGGCCCTGCTGCGTTTCCTGCGTCACAGCACCAGGATCGGCGAGCGCCGCCAAATAGTACCGAAATCAGTTACAATAATATGGCACTCACAGAAAGCTTCGCAAGCATCTCTCAGCAAGAGTGAGTAACTCAAATCAACTGCGCTAGGACGGCTGAGCTGTTTTTCGCTAACTGTGTCGCAAGTCTAGGTTCCGTGCAGTAAGCCTAATTGCTTGCCTAATTGCTTGAAATGCCTCGCAGACTGTCAAACAATATTTCTCACCTTGCCGTAGTCCAGTAGTGCCGTGGTGCCTTGTCGAAGCGCAGAAGGAACGCAAGGATACACCGGGATCCAGGCAAACCCGGCTAAATCGAAAAGAAAAAGTGAGACGGGTCGCCGATGAGGCGAACTTCGCAAGCACAGCCAGCCTCGCTGGCTTCGGTGGCGTGTTTTGTCTGGCGCATGACGCACGCACCTGGCTCGTCTGGAGTGGGGTTAGCTTGTTGCTGGTGACGCAAATAAGTCGCAGAGTTCGTTTCTATGCAAAACTTTTATTTAGTTTTAGAGGGAAAGAATAATAAAATTAATGAATGTCTGTTAAGTTCATTTCACATTCTTATTTTTCTGATGCTCGCGGCAGCAAACGGTCGACATTAATAACGGCGTGACGTATTTCCTGCTGCCAGTTTTCGCCGAGTGTACCGCCTTTATTTAATTTCTTTCTCTATGTCCGGGCGCTGTTTCTCCCGCGCCGCACGAATTGTCTCGCGTGTTTCGTCACCTGCGTGCGGCCTCTTTCAGTACGCGTTCTTTCTTCAGCGACGTCATCCGGTGCATCTCCTGTATGTTTGTTCCTGCAGTGGCCAGAGACATGAGTTCGAGGACATCAGAAAGTATTGCCTCGCTAGAGTCCCTGGATGATGTTGCACGCAGAGAATTAGGAGAAACGCCTGAGGTAAAACAGACGGCTCTGGAAGAGTTGCGTCAGCTTATTTCAGGTAAGGAGAAACAGTATCATCAGGCAAGCGATAATGTGCTGCACTGCCATGTGTTGGCCGTAACGGTCGGTCTCCCCGCACATAATTCGCTGGCACTGTAAACGTATAACGGCGTTGTTTAGAAACACTAAACTCAATGCAACGCACCAGCAGCATAGCATTTTCTACAGAAAGTACTAGAAGGAACTCCGGCGCTATAGCGTCTACGGGACCTGCAATTATGGTGCTTCAGTCTGCATGCAAATGATAGCTAGTAAATGGATTTGCGTAAACTTGGTTTTTCTGGCTTCAAATGGCTTTGTGACGCTGCATATCTATTTATGTAAGCACTGCGTTCTGTTATAAGCGGCACAGTTCTCCATGGTTATATATGACTGCAGAAACCTGATGCATTCGTTCGTTTGAAAAAAAAGTGTGCTCTGTTGGGAACTCAGCAAACCGTAAACAGTAGGGCCAGAAGAACGTCTCAAACCGCAAGTATGACGAGCAGACATCGGTCGCCTAGTATAGTTAAGCTATCGCAGCGCCAGTATACACTGCGGCGATTTTTGTAGGAAACTGAATGATCAGCTCGAGTACTAAGTAGCGACTGTCTACTTCAGAAAAAAGTCGGTTTCGAATTTATATACTCATGTTTGTGCCACACAAAGCGATCGAGCACTTTCCCGCGATATGACGCACATTGGTCCTTTCGCGGCGATTCCGCGGGCGCGCTGCCATGTTTGCTCACGTGTTTGCTCAAATTCTTGCACTGCACTCTTAAAAAAGTTTACACCATTTGGGTCGTATCTTGTCCCACAACAATAGTCGCCATCTGTCTTGCCCATATTTCCTTTCTTTAACGCTGGGAACACGGGTCAAGCATGAACGGCAAGCGCGTTATCAGCATGACAAAACATTTTCGACAGGAATGTAGCGAGCGCAGCGTTTTGAAGAAAGCAAGCGCAAGCGAGGCAAATGATGATCATCTTGTGGGACAAATATACGCCGCAAAGAGTGAAACTGTTTTAAGAGTGTAGCATGGCATGACATCCGATTTCTAAAGCACCTACTAGCGTAGTTTTGTTCCTTTACACTCTTAAACAAATGTACACCCTTTGGGGTGTATATTTTCCACACAACAATAATCGTCTTCTGATTTCGTTGCGTTTCGTTTCTTGAAAACATTGCGCTAGCTACTTTCTTGGCGAGAATGCTCTGTCATCCTTATAACGCGCATGCCGTTCGTGACTTGGAAGTACCGGGTCCGCAGAGTTAAAGAAAGGAAATGCGGACAAGACAGATGACGGATATTGTTGTGTGTCAAGATACGACCCAAAGGGTGTAATTTTGATTAAGAGTGTACAGATAGAGGTGGGCCACATTGTGTGCTTACACAGTCCAATACGAAACTGGGCAAGTGACTTTTACTGCACCATCAAGGTACAGTACAAAAATGTTATTTGAAATCAAGTGGCTTCGCACTGACGTGCGCTATCTCTGGCTTCCGCACAGAATTTTAAACACTACACTTTGGCTTTTATTTTGTGTTCTAATAATGAACCTATTACTGCTAAATTGACAAAAAGATAGAGCCATGGAAAAGTACTTTATGAATCTAGACCGATTTAGGGTTTCTCTGTAGTGACCACTCACACCCCCTCCCCCCCCACCCCGCTTTCTTTCTGATAAGTCAAGTTAAAAGGATGGATCCTTTAATGTCGCCGGCTACTCCTCTGCAAGGCAAGCAAAACTAAAGGCATGAAAACAATGAGACAGTCAAGTATCACGAACATATGCGAATTTCCGCGCAAGAGTAAACGAAGTCACAAAAAAAGGTAAAATAACACTAAGATACATGCACAGTTGGGTACATACAAAAGAGTTCGAAGACACGTACATCAGTTGAATTAGTAGATGAGGAGGCCAATAAATTTACAACAATCTACATAAAAGGCAACACATAACAAGTCATGTGTTCTTGCTAAGTCTCCGCTTTCGTAGCGCTTTTTACATCATGAACGTTTACCAACACACCCAAGTGACAGCCATGCTAAACCCATAACAAAACAAACGCGTGTCATAAATACAGACGTGACCTACCCGCAACCAATTTATGGGAAAAAAAAAGATTATTGTCGCCGTTCACGAGTATCGTTATGATACTTACACGCAGATATCGAAAGCCACAAGTGCCATTTTCTGTAACTCCATTGTTGTCCATCGACCAAATATTTTTTTTTCGGATTGATTGGCCGACAGTCTGGTAACATTAAACCAGCTTTTCGTCTTCGACGCGCAGTATCGTATCGCAGTTACTCAAGGATCAAGTGTTGTATGCATCTTCATCAGCGGGGTCACAAGGGTGGCGCGGACTAGCATTTAATTCAAACGTTCTAAAATGGCACGGTTGAACATCTGATTCAGTGGACAACCATGTAGACGTAGTCGCAGCGCTACAAGCTCTTTAGCGGTGCGTATTTTCTCACCTCTTGTTTACCCCGCATTTCAATTCC
Organism: Dermacentor variabilis; assembly: GCF_050947875.1. Taxonomy (NCBI): domain Eukaryota; kingdom Metazoa; phylum Arthropoda; class Arachnida; order Ixodida; family Ixodidae; genus Dermacentor; species Dermacentor variabilis. The sequence goes on along the minus strand of NC_134571.1, from coordinate 73,690,294 downwards.
AACAAGGTGAGCCGTCGCTGAACTGCCCCACAGATGACGACTTTCTGGTCAAGTTTCTGCGAGCCCGCAAGTACGACACGAAGTCCGCTTTCAAGAACGTCAAGAAATACTTCCAGGTTCGAAGGGACAGACCGGAACTGTTTGAAGACCTAACTCCGAGCTGCATCCCTTTCGACGTCGTTTGCCGCAGGCATCAGCTGCTGACTGTGTCGCGCCACACGGATCCACTGGGAAGAATGGTTTTGCTGGTGAAGATCGGTAAGCCCGGTGATGTCACTATGCGCTGCCTTTTGGCGAATTAGTTTATCCATTACACTGCGTCTGAGAGATACAGATGCAGAATAGACGGCAAATACAGGGAGGTTAACAAGGCAGGGAAAATTTGGTTTGCCACCCAACACTGGGCAACAGGAGAGGGAGAGGTAAAAAGACAATAAATTAGCTGTTCGCATCATATGGGGAGGCAACGCCTCGTGTGGTGACTGTGGTGGCGAGAAGACTCTCCAACGACATTCTGTGTGACTGACCTTGTTACACTGTGAAGAGACGATAGCTCGCAGTCGCGCTAGCATGCCTTGACCAAGGACCGTTGTCACAGCAGTGCCGGCCTCATAGGAAATTGCCACCGAGGGCGACGAAGGCACTGCTACGATTTTTCAGGACAACCTACCTGCACAGGCGGCTGTAGCCGGAATTGCTGTTTGTTGTGTTAGAACTGGTGCTGTGCAGTGATAGTCTGAATGACTGCGGCTGTGACCGTGTTTCTGTGCTCCCTGTCTCTCTCGCGTCTGAAAGAAACACCCCCAGAAGTGTACATCATAAAATAAGTCTCATAAAAGAAGTGTAAACCAAGCTTTCAGAAAAGACTTCTATCGTGCGCGGATATGAAAGCAACTTTGTACTGCTGGCAGCCTTGTGGCGAAACTGCTGGTATGTTAGTCTTGGAATAAATGCGTTATTTAAAAAGCAGTGGTTTCTCCACCATCCGGCGCCCTGTCCGCAAGAAAGAGAGTATAGTGATAACTGGGACAGGCACAAAAGGCACGAACCAGGCTGAGCCCGCTCGGATAACCTGTACAGACAAACGGTAAAGGGGCCTAAAATACGTGTAGGAGGAGAGAAAAAAGAACGACAGCAGGCACGCAAAGTCAAGCTGACGCGTTCATCGTTCAGTTTGCCACAAATGGTCGTATCGGCTGGGGCATCTAGACAAAGGCAGCAGCTCTCTTGCGTGGCACTGCACATCGCGAACACACACCACCATTGTCAGAAGATATTTCCACGAGTATTGATGCATCCGAGTTTGCTTGTAAGAAATCGTATACAACAGCACCACTTTCGAGTTATCCGGCCTTCCAGTGGGCTACGAAATACACGGTCGTTTCAGGTATACCAGTAGCCCAAAAGCGTGCGTCAAGAATTTCGGGACAGACTGTACCGGCAATTTATGTTTTAGCAGATCTTGTAGGTCGATATCTCGGAATCACCGTGAGTGTTAGGATATTTCTTAGCATGGTTTAACTGCTGCTTGGCTCAGAAACGACAACATGTGCGCTAGAGTAAATATTTAAAAAAATGCAACCTGTTAATCTTTTGATTTAGCTGCCTAAACACTGCAGTTTGTCGCTGCGATAGCGTCCGCCTCTTAAGACAATAAAGCTGAAGAGTCAGAATCTCGGTATGTGCCCAAGGTGAATAATTAAAATAAAACTAAACATAAAGTATAGAACAAACGACCTATGTATGCATGGTTAAGTCTCACTATCGAGATATCAATCACGCCAGTCGTCATTCGCTCCATGATTTCGAAAATGCTGTGATAAAATTGTTCATCGATAAACTCCAGCGTTCAAACTTATCTGTGCTCCACCAGGGAGGGGCGACTTCGGTTGGTCGTTTTGGAATGCCACAAAAGAAGTAATATTATTGGGTGAGTCTGAACAGGGCGCTCCGACTACATTCGGTTGCTTTTTTCCGACTGCTAGACCTTACTTGGAGGCCCCAGAAATGCTCCCAGCGACAAGGTCGGAGAAATCGCTAGGTCCGGCTGGTTTCCGGTCGCGCCAGCGCTATGCAGTTTCCGTCAGCACACTTTTTCCGCTGTAGCTTGGGTTAGACGGTTTCGTAATTGGGCTGTGTTGCTTTGTGCGCCTCATGTCGATGTTGGCAAAGCGGCAACGTTCTTGTTTGCTAGCGGCACCTTCAATCCTACTTTTCAGTCGAGAGACAAGCAGTGACAGCATCCCATCATATAGCGATGCAAAGTTGTGCTGACGTACGACTGCCTTGCAAGCAACGGCTACTGTAGTGGTCGAACACCTGCTATTTTTCTTTTTCTCTCTTGCCGTGATGCTTTAATGTTGCGTGATACGGGACGTTGAGACGGGCATCACCGAAAGTTGTCCTCGCTTACTTCCTTCTCCCAGCTCCGGAAAGTGACCTGCCATTCAGATGACGCGTGGTTTTTCTGATTCAGATTTCGAGGGTCTCGCAATCCGACTCGGAGAACCGCATAGACCACCCGCATTTACCAGTAGTCCTATTGTATGCAATCACTCGCGCAACCATCTTAGCAACATCAAAAATATAATTGTGCTTAACGATGCTTTGCTAGCGTAGAGATTTCACGCGAAGCTCACGTATACTATTATTTATGAATCGCGAAATAAAGCACGCCTAACGAGGAGAAAGCGAGAAACCGCCGTAGTATTTTCTTTAGCGGAGAAGCAAGAGAAACTAGTTCCTGATAAGGGTTGGACTGGTTTCGCCATCTGTCGGCGAAGAGGGACACGTGCAACGGATCGCATAACTGTGTGGCCCGCCGGCAGTCGGCGACGTCAGACCAATTGTCCGGGATTCGACTATTTCAATACATTTTGCCGTTGCGGAGCAAGATAATTCTTCAACATACTACTCACGCAAGTAACGTTGAAGGCTGTGCATTGTTAATCGATCTCAGGCCTGAGGTAGGAAAGAAATAACTCACTATTAGCATGTATGAATATGGCGATGGGACAGTCCACTAAACGTAGGCTGTTCCCTGACCCTAGGAAACGTAGTTTCATGAAAAACAAGAGTCAGGAGGGTCTCATTTGTCGTATGAGTGGTGATGGTTGCATGTGAGTTTATGCTGCTGCACGGTGTGTGGTGAATGGGCAGGCGCTGAACGCCCAATGGGGAACCAGCGCTGGATAGGCGGCGCGTCAAAAACAGTGCGTTGCACGCTGCCATGGCGACGAAACGCGGCCAGACGACACGTGCGCGGCCGTTTTGTAGTTGGTATGTTTCCGTTCTCGCGCCGCTTCAAGTTTTCGTAAAGAAGCTAACGCCATCAAGAGAAGAAATGATAAAAGAAGGTTTTTTAAGCTTTATATGTTTTTCACAGTGTGTCGCAGGGAGCACGTGTGTTTCTTTAACGGTTGCGCCGTGTGCTGTTGCCACGCTTGTGTGGCAGCCTGCCTCGCAAATCTAGCTGATATGGCGCCGGTCGTGCTGCGCTATGGTTTCGGAAGTATTAGTTGCCCTGAAGACATTCCATATTTCTCTGGCTAGACATAAAAAATTCTGATGTCACTTCGCCACAGCAGTCAATGGAGAAGAAAGCTTTATCGCATCAGCAGCTGACTCGCGCAAGCAAAGGTTTGAGTGCTCCGCTGCTTGATCCGTAACAACGCTGGCTACATTTAGCACTAATTACATAAATTTAGCGGATGCATCTCAGCGCCGAGTCCTCATCCGCATGGGCATTTTTAAAAACACATAGGCGGCTTAGTCGCGCGTGCGCCGGCAGTATGCGCACACAACTCGTATTACAATGCAGCTTCCCTCCCACATAATTCTTGGCAATGAAAGGATAATATTTACCTTTCGTATCGTTCGCTTGCTGCGGAGGCATTGGAAGGGGCTTGGCGGTGGTATTGCGAAGGAAAAATGGTTGGTACATATGCCGGATGGTGCATGCTATGGCTCATTTTATTTCCGACGAAATGCCGACTGCAAATTCTGCTGTTTGGTACTAGCTGCCATGGCTGACCGTCTTCACTATCGAATAAACCGAGCACACACGCAAAATTCCATTTATAAACCAGCCCGACACCGCTTGACAGAGCGAGAAGACGGGAACTTACTCCGCTCGCCTGACAGCTTGGGTGCAACGCCGCCTCCGTTCTTGTTCGTAGGGTTTAGATGGAAAGACGCAGAAGGATACAACCTCCCTCATCCCGACGTATTTGTGGAACTTTTATACGCAACAGTATCGTCGGCATCCTTTTGTTTTCCTTCGACTTCTTTATTCTATGACGTCACTACCAGTAGCAATTTGCGTCCGCGGGAGCGGCTGCATTGTGCACGTTCTGACCGCCAGTGTGGCGCTGCAGGAGTCGTGAAAACTCCAGCGCCGGTTCCCCATAGTCGTGGTGATTTTTGTATCTCGGTCGACCCCTCCCCCCCCCCCCCGTTTATTTTTCTCACTAAGTTGCTGCGCAAACATGTGAGTCCATTCACGGTAATTTGAGGTCCAGCGTCCAGCGGCTGCCGTATTACACGTTATTATGTGTGACAATCTGTGTGACATAACTTTATATTTATCTTCGATCTCTAGCAGAGAATCAGTGCATGGAAGTGTCACAACTCACTTTTGCGGCAATTATATTTCTCTGTCAAGGGGTCATAACCACATAGTAAAAGGTCACCTCAAGCAGAACTAAGGCTGGTCGCTTAACTACTATGCGACAGCCATGCGCCTGAAATCAAATGTATCTCTGCTATACAATAGGAGGGCTTAACATTCTCTTTTTTTCTACCGCTGGATGATTTTCACGGCCTCTCGTTCATGTTCGCGCCCCGCAACGCAAGCGTCTTTGCCTTTGTTCCAACCTCCGACCACGAAAACAACTGAAAGAGCCAAAGAACACCCTTCCTTTTTAATTTAATATAAACCGACGAACGGCGGACGACATCACTTTGACACTTCCACGACACCACTGCTCTGTGACGCTATGCACTTTGACAGCATGTGATCGCAGTTCAAGAATACGACAGCATGCTGTTCGAAATACTCAGCCTAGGGCACTTCAAAAATTTATAGCCAATGGCATTCTTTGACTTTTTTCATTCCCGGGGGGAGGGGGGGGCAGATATTTCGGGCACCCTGTGTAATTCCCTCAGTAAACCGAATGAGGCCAAGCGGGATTCATTTGAAATCATCATCAACAACAGTCATGCGCAGGAGCGCTTGTACTCGGACTAACAGAAAAGGACATGTCCACCTGTCCCTTTCGTCTGCTGCTGGAATTCTGATTGCTGGAGTGGAGTACGCGTCAGGCGACAGACCCTCCTAGCCAATCAGCACTTTAGCAGCAGACGAAACTATCATACCCATTAGGTGGACATTTGCAAAATACTCCTTCCTGTCCCCCTGCTTTTGTGTTAGGAGGCCGGACTTTATGTGCTCATAGAAGGAGGAAAGAATAGCGCAGTAAGGAAGAGAAGAGGGCTGCCGCATAAGTGGTCAGTAGACAAAAATTAGGTTACCGGTGGGGAGGAAAATGCATTCGCGTCTCTGGACCTTCTTGGTTGGCCGGAGAAAGACTGACGTTACGCCAGAGGTTGGTAAATTTTGTGGGTAGAATAAGCGGTGGCGCGTCATGCTGCTGCCATCTCTGCGGCAGAAAAAGAACAGAAGTTGGAAAAGCGACGCGATGTTCGCCGTCAACCGAAGCGGTCATGACCGTTGAGGAATGAAAATAAGCGTTTCGTCAATGACGCGACGCTCGGCAAAGACGGGCAGACACCATGAGTGCCGACTAAAAGATAGGAACGTAGCGTCAACGACATTTACAGGTCATTTCTCAGAGGCCGAGTTCACAGAGCTAGGTTTTGATTTGTAAGTGCTTTTACTACTGGCCAGCCGTTTTTGCTAGCATCATTAGCATCGACTGAAATTCATGCTTATCTAAAGTTTTAGGCCGAGGGTTTTTTTATGAATACGGGCCTGGATCCAGGAAGCTATTCGTTTACTTTGACAATCATCTTGGATAATTTCTGCTGAATATATTGTGACGAGCGAGGTGTAGGCGAAGTATATATTTACAAAATATTTGCAACAAAAGCTAGCGCAAGATAAGATGTCGTTGTTGTTGTTGTTGTCCTGTGTGGCCGTGGCACATACCCACAGTGGGGGATTGGCCAAGAATCGGGCGGTTTAATTAGGTGCTTAAATAATAATGATAACAAGGGAGTGAACAATTTGGGCGTGTGAGTTTAAAAGTAAACGTTTTGTGTTTGGAGAAAAAGGAAATAATCAGATGAAAACCGGGTATAAGATAATAATAATATTAACAATAATAGTTAATAAACGATAAGAAATAAAAGAAAGCTATGGTTGGGAGGGAGAACGATCAATCTAACATGGAAATCGCTTGGTTTCAATTAGGTAATTTTGGATCGCCAAGCAACATTTCTGTTGCTGAACCCAACAATGGAGGCTCCAAAAGATAGGATCACAGGCACTGATAAAGTTAGACCACTAGAGCGAAGCGGGATTTCGAGTAGTCGTTTTCTTATAATAGAAAAACGTCTGCAAGACAACAAGAAATGGTCGATTGTCTCCGCTTCGCCACAGAATGAGCATAATTGTGAGGGGACCAGACCAGACCTGTGGAGGTAGAAGTTCAATGCAGGTATACGGCAGCGCAGCTTTGTGGTGGACACTTCAATTTTCCGTGTTCGGCAAAAATCTCTGTTCCAAGGGTGCAGGAGATGTCCGTAATCCACAGAGTTAGTAATTGCGGAGCCTGATACTGACTGTATAATGATGTCTGAGCCGGCCCACGTCTAAACTACCTCAACGTCGTCTTCATCGCTCTGCCAAACTACGCGTTCATCCATGTATCAATCACTCCGTAACAATATTTTTGTGAGGAAATGATCCGAATACGCGAAAACACCGTGATATCCGGGACCACTATGGCAATTTTTATACCTTGCAGCATTAGCGTTTCTTAATTTTTAATAGCTATTCGTTGTTATTGCTTATTATTCTTATTTATTTATTTATTTTGCTATTTCCGTTAATAGGCATCGCGGTCAGTACTGGAGACTCCGGTATGATAAATCGAACAGCCCCAGTAACGTTTTCGCACGCGCTCGGTCGGCTGCCATGCCTCTCTCACATCATCGGTGCCGCCGACGGTACCCATAATGCAAATTTAATATGAAAAGATTAGCGCTAATTTCTGACCTAGTAGTAAGATTATTTTACAGCGAAGCTGTTAAGGGCTAGTTCTCCCAGTATCGTGTCCGTGTGCAGAACAAAATTATGAAGACAGTGCAATGCCGGGGCGACCGCGGCGGAGGTAAAGCAGGCGTTAATCACGTGGGCCGATCGCGTGGGCCGATCGCGAAGGTAGTGCAATGCCGGGCCGACCCGCAGCGGTGGTGCAGTTCGCCCTTAATGGGCCCATATGCACAGATTCGCTGGTCATCATTCACAGAGTGGAAAGGCACTGAGTTTTTCTTTCCCTGAATACTGGTTTTCAAAGATTGCTCAGCCAGTAGAAGTTGTAAAAGAACAAAAATATGGACAGCTTGGTATATATTGGCCATTCAACAGAACGAAAGCTTAAACAGGAAGGAAGGTAGAAGGGTATTTTATACTTCCTTTACCTCTTGGCGCTTTGTTCTAAAGGTTGATTTGAAGCTTCTCGTTATTGACCAGTTAAGGATATACTTAGAACAAACAACCACTTGCTATGCGCTGGTACATTACGTTTTAGAAGTTTTCTGAGGGCTTGCTCTATCGAAAAGAAGTCGGATGATTAAACTGGTCCCTTATAAAGAATGCTTTTTCTAAATTTTTCTGGCGGCCTCCAGGTTCCTGGAATACCGAGATCTGCACACTGAATGACTTCTTCAGGGTGGGCATAGCACTCGGCGAGTGCTTCCTCCTTCGGCAAGACTTTCAGGTTAGAGGCATTGTGGTCATTGTAGATTTAAAAGGCCTCAACGTCTACCACCTGTCTTACTACACGCCTTCTGTTATAAGAACGCTCGTCAGTCTTGTACAGGTAAGTGCAAAGCCTTTTGTTGCCCACAGTGCAAAACTTTTTATCCCCAGGTTCGGCCAGCATAGTGCTACACAGGGATGACAACGAGAAACATAACACCGTTGAATCAGCTGGATGTTGGTGAAAGGATGCAGTAACTTAATAACGGCGACGTAAAAAAAATGAGGAACTAACCCGGGTTGCTGTCCAGGAATGCATTCAGCATTAACTGAACGCATGTGGTTATTTGTGGCACAAGGTTGCTCTGTGTTGGGTGGCGCTCCCCTTACCAGCGTTCCTTATCCGCACACGGGACCCGACCGGCACTTCGAATGTCACTTCCTCAAGGACCAGTTCGCAGCGCCGTGCATCCGTTACTACCGTCTCTGGTTGCAGACACGCAGGCGCAGCTGTCTCAAGTGACATCGTCTGCATCTTCAACGGAAGGCGCAGCATCTGACGTGTCACGGCGTGTCAGACGGCGTGTCAGAATGCTAGCTGTAACGAGGGAAAACAGCAGAGAACACTCACCGTTACTATCGGTACCACCGGTACCACCGGGCGGTTCCAGTTGCTGCGTTAACCGCACACGAAAACTGCTAGACAGTCACTAGAAATCACGGTTAGTTCCGAAAGAATGCTAAACGCTATAAAAAATGCAGAAACTCCACTGGAGTTGTATAAGTATGCTTACGAGTACCCCCAAATTTCAAGTTCGCCAACCCCAAATTTCAGATGGCCCATCTCCAAATTTAATGTTGCCCCACCACTCTATAAGCTTCCCCATGCATTTTGTGTGGAGCACAATGACCACTGGGTATTCCCTCTGATCAAAATTATTTAAGTTGTTCCTTACCGCTTATAAAGCTACAAATCATCTACATTTACACCATTATAACAATTAAATGTCAACTTCGCGAATTATGCTTCTGCAGATACAAGGCACTACACTTTTCGCATGACTTCTTGCATGACGAAGCTGGAGTACTCGCCAAAGAATGCTTAGGCTATAAAATCCGAGGTAACCTATGCACTTCTTACGAGTTGTGAATGCGAAAGCATTAAAGTCCGATTGAACGCCCCTGAGCGGACCTTCCAGTTATGAACTCCTCGCGGGCAAACGAGCGTGTTAAGATGCTTGGCTGGCTTGGAGCCTTTTAAAGCGAAAGCTTTGCTGGCCGCGAACTTGCGATTTCGCCGTGGCGGTTCTCCGAGGAAGCACATGACGTCATAACGCGGATATTAAAGCGAAAGCTTTACTGGCCGCGAACTTGCGATTTCGCCGCGGCGGTGCTCCGAGGAGGCATATGACGTCACAACGCGATCCTCGCCGCGGATATCTCTCTCTCTCTAGCTCCCTAGTCACTACTGCGCATGCGCCACTAGTAGCACCGAGCTACAGGTGTTCCGCGGCTGAGCAGCGCCGCGCCTTTCCGCCGCAGCCGTTTGGTATGACATCACACCGCGTTCCTAGTCGTTGCGCTCGCTTCCGCTCGCTTCGCCAGCTGCGTCGCATGCCTGATAATATGTCGGATGATTGAAAAGGAGAGCTCGCGTGCTCCGCAACCACAGTTGAGGGGGCAGTATGGACGGCGACAATTCTGATAAGCAGGAGGAGGCCTGTAATCGAGATCGGAACAAGATGAAGAGGAAACGAATCGCCCAGGAAGCAGACGAACAGCGTGCCGAACGACTTGCTAAACGCCGCAATATAGCTGGACAATCAGACTAACCTGAACTTGCAATCAAGATTATCCAGGGCTAACCATGCGCTGCCTTATAGCTTTCGCTACGTATATCCTGGCATAGCCGAGCTAAGCCACTGCCAATTTTTTTTATTTGGTTCTACCGATGCACAGTTAGAACGCAGGCGAGAGCTTGCGCGGACAAGAAACGCGTGGATAGCACAAGCTTCCAAGAGCGAAAGTGAGGGTGATGTGGCGTCGCGGCGATGCCTTCTCCCCTCAGGCAACACCTGGCGCGCTATACCTAAAGCAGGTGTACCCTTTCGTCCACTGTACTCCGTCGAGGCGCGCTCGTGAAGTGGCATCGCAGCCAATGGGAATTTAAGTGCAGTTTTTAGCAGCGGAGGTGTTTAAGCTTTTAGTTCCGCCGTGGAGCGTTACCAGAAAACTCAGCGCAGCTGTGCGGCGCCTCGCGTTGCCTAGCAGCCACCTGCGAAGGCACCGAGCCTCCTCGCACCCCAGGAGCCCCACGCGTGTAGGGCGGAGTCGTGACGTTAAAGGCGAGTAAAACATCGGAATAGTCGGCGCGGCGACACATCTCTTACTTCCTCTACTCCGTGCTGTTGCGTTCTCCAGCGTAGCGTACGCCACCGTTGCTGACAGTTGTTGTGATAACTGTTTCTCGCAGCTCGACCGGCGTTACTATTGGTTAGCGTGGCGTTGTCGGCGGGCTGCAGGCGTCCGGTAGACCATGGTGATCATGCAGAGACTAGACGATTTCTAGTGCGAAACTTGCATGGTTTATTCAATGGTTGGTGAAAGATGAGAAGAAGAGACTGAAGTGATAAAGTACATTGCGGGGCCCTTTAAATAGGCCCACTAAAATCGTAGGCGGGATCTTGCTCACGTCAACGTCACGTGACATGCACTGAGTCCCACGGTCCTTGGAGGCTGCACCCACTTTCCCAGGGCGATGTTCTCCGCTGGTGGCAACCCGCGGGTCTTGGGGATCGTAGGTAGCTGATCCATTCTCTTTGGCACGTCGTTGGTTCGCGGAAAAGGCGTCGGGTTGTTGATGAGCGGCTGATCCAGGGTCCTGTCTGGTTCGCGGAGAGCGTTCTCCCCTGGGGTTTAACTGTTCGCGGAAAGGGTTTTCACGCAGACACACAAAGGCGCCTGTGAACACTGCGGGGCGTCCGCCAGACCGGCGTCCACTCGAGACAACCATACCAAATTAAGAATACATTCTTCGCTTCGCTTAGGCATGCACACACACGAAGGGGCCTGTAAATACTGCGGTGTACCTGCCAGACCGGTAACCACTCGAAACAACCACAGCAAATTAGTAATTCACCCTCCGTTTCGATGAGGCATGGTGGTTGAGCATCTTTTTTGCCCGGGGTGTTACACGCCAACCATCACAGTGCGTACGTGCTGCTGCCATCTGAAGACCGAAGAAAGTCCGGATGCTCGAAGAAGTGGCTTACCAGGAAGAGCGCCGTACTGCCAAACAAGAAGCGATTCGTCGCCGCCGAGCTGATCCGAAATACCGCGCCGAAGCTGCGGCTGAGGAGAGGTGACGCCGAGTCGAGGATCCCGAGTTTCAGTCCAGGTAACGAGAGAGTCGATGCCTGAACGCACGACGTCACCGAGAAAGCGATCCTGGCCGGCTCGAAAACTTCCAGCGTCAAACCCGCCGACATAACTTATAAAACCCTAGCATAACCTCGCAAAACCTAGAAACAACCAAGCCAAGCCTACCTTAACCTCCCCAAATCTAGAAACTACTTAGCCAAGCCTACTAACAGCTTATCAAAACCTAGCGTAACTTCGCAAAACCTACAAACAACTTAGGAAAGCCACGTGAAAGCTAGGTGATGACAAGCTCCGCTGTTCACTCCCGCCTTGCATCACTATTGCAACCTGCGTACGTTTTTTCGCTTGTCCAAAGGACAGACGCCGGTGTTTTCGCTCAATGGGCCGTTTAATGCTTTCACAAGAAAACAGAAACAGGCTCTGTCTTCGCTGTGTAATGATATGATGGCCAAACCTGTCGATATGCACCAACTAGCCTCGCAAAATACCGTGTTAACGTTAATCAGTTTTACAGTATAAAGCACTTTCAACCCCTTCATCAGCGATTGCACGGGGCTGGGAACTATTGTCCAGTAATTTGGACTCTTTAATAAAAACAGCACTTTTAGGTATCCTGTATGAGGATATATAATTTAGCCAGCTCTGCCAAGTTTGCAAGGATTTAGGACAAAAATGAGGCTCTCTAACGTCAAAATTCTCTCCTCCAACGAATCCAACAGTGTACATTTGCTGACACGTCCTTGCATAGATACATTACTGCAATAAGTAGTGTCTAAAACATATGGCGGTCATGGCGTGTTTCTGGCTCCGCTATTACTGCCGCTGTGTGCTATATGCAAAAGCATAGCCTTCGAGATCTCTTTCTGTTAATCCGAAAAAAAAAAAACTGTCGCTGAGGCGCGGACGTCACCCTACTGACAGGGTGCGCAACATACTAGAAAATATTTTTCTCGTTTACAAACTGCTCAGTTGACCAAACGTCCAGTTATGAACGGCGTTAGATGCACATATGGAAAGTATACATGCAAGCATCTTCTTACCGAAGGGACTCTAGAGAAATTTAATTTTACTTTTTTTACTGCGATAGCAATTATACAGACACCACGCGTATGTCTGTCGTCGGCGTCGCCGTGAGGTTCCGTATAAAGAGCAAGGGCGATAAAACTGTCGCCGTATGCTGTGTGTGCGAGTGAAAGCGTGTGAGGGTGAGCCGGCAAACATTCTTCAATCTCGCGTGCGCGAGCGAGGAACGCGGCCCGGATGAGTGCCCTCTCCTGTCGCGCGCGAGGTTTTGGGCGAGGTAGGGGGGTCAGGCGAGGGAGGAGGGGCGTTCTTCTCCGGCGGCTGCTAGGGTGCCTCGATGTCCTCCTCGACCGCCGCTCCGTATACACTGGAGATAATCGCTGCGTGTGCAACGGCGTTGGCCGCCGAATCGCGGACGCCGTAGTACACGCCTTTGGCGGACGCGGTAGGGAAGCGTTGCCGGCGCTCGTGTTTCTTGAAAGGGGTCTGCGACGTGGTCAAAGTGCACACCCGCACAAGCCTCACCTTCGAAACGATCTGCGATGTTTGCAGAGTGCTCGTAGTGCCGGTACCAGCGTATGCGCCATGCTTTCGACGTTGGGTTCGCGTTGAAGCGAGAGATGCATGAAGGTCAGTTCGCTTGCTGCTGCCGCGATTCCTCCCTTCATAATTTTGACAGCCAGTTTCCGCGCTCATCGAGCAAGACGTGTTAATGTTTACCTGTGCGCGCGTGACACTATGCTGGTTAATTTAGTTAAAACACGTTGGTAGGCTAGGTGATTTGAATCCATGATAACATATGTAAGCGCTACTCAGAAAGGACGTAGACAGAAGCAGACACACAGAGACAGGGCTGTCTCTGTGTGTCTGTTTCTTCCTACGTCCTCGTTCAGTCACGCTTACGCATTCTATCATTGTTAATTTAATTAGTAAGTGAATGTCTACAGGTTTATACAGCCGACAGAACTGCTATCCTTACTTTGTGCAGCTGTTCACTAATTTGCTATAACAATTGGTGCTGTGCCTTTCGGGCGAAACTGCGAATTTCTTTCTTTTGAAAATGAGAACGCTATATAATCTAAAATTCGGATGTGGTCTTTCTGGAAATTTGTCTTCAGTTCGGTTGGGAAATTTCAGTGCTCGAGCACCCTTAAATAACAACTGTGTGTACTAGGATATGTCCATGCAAGCGTATTGCTTGCATGTACAGAGCCATAGCGAAATGTGGTACCGTCTCATCCTAGCTTCTTAAATTTATTGCAGTGTTAATCTGTGACGGCTCGTTGACGGTCAACGAAGCCCCAGCGCCAGCATTGCCGAGATTCAAGAAAAAATGCCAGATTGTAACGCGGTACTTTCTTGAACTTTTCAGGGTTTCAGGATACTATTCACAATTCTTTATTCCGTGCGACGTGGGCCATTAACGTATACCGAAAAGTTCTATAAACGTGCACTCAGCGAAGTTTACAAAAGCCCTTCCGCTTCTTTTTTAGCGCACCCAATTGTTAAAATTGCATTGGCATTAGTAGAGACTTTCCTGGCGATTGTAGATTTTCATTCTTGCTATGAGTATTATTTTGCCGGCCGGATGGGGTGCTGATGCTAACCACCATGGAAACTATAGCCCTGAGGCGGTGCACTAAAGTGGGTAGAACGCGGTACTGTTATGAACATTGCTCTGCTTTGTGCATGCGTGAAGCAGATAACCGGAAACGTGCCTAAACATGTTCCAGGACTGTTTTCCCTTGCGCCTGAAGAAAGTCTACGTTATCAACAATCCTCCAATATTTGACTTTTTATTTGCAATTACCAAGACCTTCCTTAAAGCAAAACTAGCGAAACGGGTAAGATTCGTCTTCATGTTCTTTCTATCAATTTTTCATTGTTTCATCACTGATGATTTGGAATGAAGCAAAAAGTACGAATCCCTGCATCAAAGAACATGGCATGAACATTAAAATGCACGGAGGAAGCCCAACATAAAGAAATGTCGCAGAGCATGCACTTTTCTCGACATATCATTTGTTCACAGCTCAACGGTAATTTAATGCTGAGAATAAGAGTCGTACGAAGAATTCGTTCAGGGTCGCAAGTCAGCCTCTAGAGTCTGTGAAGGAATATGTTTACCTTAGTCAACTAATCCTAGGGAACCCTGACCGTGAGAATAAAATTCAGAGAAGAATAAAAATGGGTTGGATCGCTTACGGCAGACATCGTGAGCTGCTGACTGGGAGCTTACCGTTATCATTGAGAAGGAAGGTGTACAATCAGTGCATTTTACCGGTGCTGAGATGTGGGGCAGAGACTTGGAGACTGACAAAGAAGCTTGAGAACAAGTTAAGGACCGTGCAAAGAGCGATGGAACGAAGAATGCTAGGCATAACGTTAATAAATAGCGGTTTGGATCAGAGAGCAAACGGGTATAGACGATATTCTAATAGACATTAACAGAAAAATATGGCGCTGGGAAGGTCATGTAATGCGCAGATTAGATAACCATTGGACCATAAGGGTGACAAAATGGATACCAAGGGAGTGCAGTAGAGGACGGCTGAAGAATAGGTGGTGCGACGAAATGAGCAAATTTGCGGGTGCTAGTTGGAATCGCTTGGCGAAGGACAGGGGATTGCAGGGATAGGCCTTCGTCCTGCAGTGCACATAAAATAGGATGATGATGATGATGATGATGATGATGATGATGATGAATTCTTGTCAACTGAAAGCAACTGAGCGTTACAAAGAATAACCCAGGGCGACCCATGAGCCATGATGAAGTGCCGTTCGTCTACGAAAGAGTCTTTCACAAATGTGAAAATAATTATCGGGTATATTTCACTCAAGTAACAGATCTAAAATGACGAAGCGTTAGCCAATTGATTTGGTAAGTTCTCACGTTGAAAATGCAGCGTGCAAACAAAGATGTAACAATGAGGACACAACGCAAACACCGACAAACAAGCAAAGGTTTATCTCTGAGTTATCTGTTTACACGTGCTTACAAAATAATGACCCTCATTATGTATGATGTACCTTAAGTCACATTCTGTTATCATACATATATTTATACGTTAAGATATACAATATATTATAAGCGTAAAATTGCCACATGCCAATAATTGGTCTCGGTTTTCTCCTGTCGGTCCCACCAGCACTTTAATGAAATAAACAGGTACCATTTGACTTACGTTTTAAGCATGAAATGCTTTTAGCTCCAGTTTTTTGCGACCTTCAAGTGACCTTGAGCCAAAAGCCAGAGCCGTTATTGGGGCACTCAAATGAGAACACACGCGCAAGTTGCGAGAGCCAAACCAGATTATTCAAGCAAGCAGTTAAAACTTAAGATGAAGTCACTGGTCCCCAACCCTTGGTACAGGACCTCATTACACACGTTAGCGCTAGTTACTGGCCAAACAAGTTACAAAAGATACTGCTTATGAGTTCTTCCTAATGTTTGTTCACAATAGCACTCAAGCTTTAACTTCTAGTATGCTGAAGTTTTATGTGTCATTTCAAATAGCGCCTTTCAAAAAGCAGATACAGCGCAACAATACACGCGATTGTCATCTTTTGACGCTGAGAAAGGGTCGTCTGTTCAACGCCAACGGTCCGTGAGTTCCGCGGCTCGAGATATGGCACCACGCTGTGTCATCAGGCCGGCAGCGTCCGGCGCGCTGCGGAAAACTGTTTGGCGGAGACGACTCTTGTAATGAGGTTCAGTTCGAAATAGGTTCATGTGGTTGGTGGGGTGTTGTGTGGTGTTGATGTGCGAACATGTACTATACCCATTTTAAGATTGTGGCTAGTGTCATCTCCAACCAATCTGCTTTGCCGGTAGCCATTTCATGCTTACATCTACTCTCGGTTAAAGGAGAGGCATAATGTTCTTCCTTTTCTTTTTACAGATTCAATTTCTTGGCTACAACTTGACAGAATTGCACCAACTTGTGCCAGATGACGTCATTTCGGAGGAACACGAAGGGACGAACGAAAGCTTCGATTACGACCAATTGGAGAGGGAGTTGAAGGCTGCGGAGAATTTCTTCGAGGCACTGAGTTCTTACGGCTACCGCGAGACGTTGTCGACAAAAATGGCGCCTGAGCCAAACGGCATTCTCGCTGTCGAGGAACTAAGTGAAGATTACGTGCATCTTTAATCACTCTGTGATCTAATTAAGCTTCATGTGGCCTATGGGTGGCGAAAATTTAAATTCATGCGGATGTGTTTGTTCAATTTTTGCATTCCCCACTTGTCACGAACGCAGCTCCCATGTGATTCACCTTTCATTACTAAGCTTCCCCCGCCATATAATGGCAGCGTGTTACCATACCTTTTTTCTTGTCGACCTCACTGGCTCTTCTTTTTTTTTTCTCGCTCTCTACGTCTCCCATTTTCCTATGTTGGGGCCCAGAAATTAAGCTAACATTTATTCTTAAGTATACTTTACGTTTTTTTTTCTCGCACTCTCCAGCTCCCATTTTCCTATGTTGGGGCCCAAAAATTCAGCTAACATTTATTCTTACTTATACTTTACGTTTTTTTTCTCGCTCTCTTCTTCTCCCATTTTCCTATGTTGGGGCCCAGAAATTAAGCTAACATTTATTCTTAAGTATACTTTACGTTTTTTTTTCGCACTCTCCCTCTCCCGTTTTCCTGTGTTGGGGCCCAGAAATTAAGCTAACATTTATTCGTAAGTAGACTTTACGTTAGCCAGAGTTATTGACCCCATTTTTGGTAGCTCTTTCCCACGAAGCCAGATTTCAGTTGGGACAGGACTTCACTCGCTGGTGACCAAGTTGAAGTGTGACCAAGTGTGGTACTCACCCGTTGTCATCACAGCAGCATCCATCGCAAAAGGGACAATATGGGGTGTCTTCTTTTTTCGTTGAGATTTTGCACCTGCTGGAGTGCGCACTTCTTGCAAACAGGCAAGGCATGTGCTGCACAAACAACGTGCTGAACACAAACTAGTGTTCGAGGATACCATCAAGCCTTATATAAGGTCCCGATACCCTGCTTGAGCTGCATTTGCTTCGATGATAAGCGATGTCTAGTCGCCCTGACTTGTGTTGTATTATGATGTAACTGATGATGTAATGATGTAACTGATGCCGAGGATTTCTTCCCAACTGCTGGCACCATTCATATCTGCACTGCAACTCGGCGAGTAAAAAAATCTTCAATTGCCAGAGCGGCCCGTTGTCCTTGCATCCTGTTAAGAAAAATGTGGGGAAGCTTAAGAAACTTCAGAGAGGCCGGCTCTTCAAGCCTGCTACTCTGCGCCGGCATAAAGCATAGAGAAAAGGGGTTATGAATGAAGACGATGTGGTCGGAAATCGTCAAAAAATATTTCACGAGGACTTTTATAGTCGTGAGTCAATCCTCGCTGTGTGCCAGAATTCAAATAATGCAGAAATTGCTCTGCCGAGTGAACTTGCGGTCAGACCGAAGTCCCCGTGTGGCACAGCTTAAGTAAGCTGTCGATGTATTTTGGATAGTGAATCATCCACGATC
This sequence comes from Dermacentor variabilis, assembly GCF_050947875.1. Lineage (NCBI taxonomy): Eukaryota > Metazoa > Arthropoda > Arachnida > Ixodida > Ixodidae > Dermacentor > Dermacentor variabilis. Next base: position 73,672,433 of record NC_134571.1, on the reverse strand, counting down.
TCACATGCCGTAGTTGCTTAGTAGCTACACTCCAAGAACAGTTTACACCCTTTGGCGTGCCCCTTCTGCCACACAACAATAATCGTCATCTGCCTTGATGCGTTTCCTTTCTTTAACGGTGCGAGCCCGGAACTTTCCAGTAACGATAACGCGCGTGCCGTTCGTTACTGGAAAGTTCCGGGCTCGCAGCGTTAAAGAAAGCAAGCGCATCAAGGCAGATGACGATTATTGTTGTGTGGCAGAAGGGGCACGCCAAAGGGTGTAAACTGTTCTTGGAGTCTATGCTGTTGAGTTGATAAGCAGAAGATCGCGGAATTGAATCCTGGCCACGGCGGCAGCATTTCGATGGTGGCGAAATGCGAAAACACCCGTGGGGGTAGCTATCGATTTAGGCGGACGTTAAAGAAACCCAGGTGGTCCAAATTTCCGGAGTCCCCCACTAAGGTGGGCCTCATAACCGGATCCTGGTTGCGGAACGTAACACCCCGTAATGTAATTTTAATTAATCATTCACGATCTTCCATTTACGCACGTACTATGGGCAGACTACTTCCGGCCCGCCACCACAATTACCACTGGTAGAGTCCGCACGTTGAAGTAGGTGCATATCATCGCGACGTAGTGACGGTCAAGAACACAGTAGCATAACTATGAGTGACGAAACTAGCTCTTTATTAGATGAACTTGTGTCCCTAAATGACAGTTACTTTCGAAGCACAATGATAGCGGCGCGCACAGTCGGCGATCGCCGAAAGTTAGATCTGCATATCAAGCACGTCAGCCTTTATACACGACTCGTCGAACGTTCCACCGTAATAACTGCCGCCCGCATGCCTTGAAGAAAGTACTACAGAATTAGCGTCGCGCGTACAATTTGGTTACACGAAGTTCGTCGAGAACATACAGAAGATAGAATCAACGAAAAGATCCGATTAAGTTCCAAACCACGCAGGTGCGCCTTGCGCTGAGCGATAACGTTACGTTCGCGGGTGAAATAAAATCGCAAGAAGAAGGATAAATAAATGCACATGTCAATATAACGTTTGGAAAAAGCCACACTTCATCATAGTATGTGAACAACGCACGTATAAATTCAATGGACGCAACACGGTTTTTGAAAGACGTTAGTCTTTTTCACCTGCGATGAATCATAACGACAGCGGTGAAATTCAGAAAATCTGCCAGATTTCGGAAAGCTGAGCCCGTTTACGAGCTGTATAAAGGCCAAATTCGCAATTCCCGCTTGATTTATGCGTTCGTTGGTTGGGGGGCCCGAAAACGTAAAACTATTCCAATCTGTTTTTATACCAATCTGCTGACGTCGAGGGTGCGATCTTGTACGCGTTCCAAAATAGAAAGGAAGGCGATCCGTTTTTTACGTCGCGAAATAGGCGGTCCGTTCCATAGCATTCGTCCGATAGCCGACGACACGGAATGATTGACAGCAGATATCACGTCACAATTGACGTCATGACATTCGTCACGGTTCAAATTAACCAATCGTGTGCGGCTCGGCAGAACGGAAGCCTCCGTTCTATTTTGGAACGCGTACAAGATCGCACCCCAAGCCTACGCAACAGTCGACGCAAGCACCGGGTGGTGAGCAGCAGCTTTGCTTGCTCGATTATTGGTCACTTTTGTTTGCCTTCAAGGCAAATACCATCGCCTACCTTAGCAAGCCTTTCTTATCTAATTGGCTGACAGGAGCCGAGGAGCGAGCAGCAGTGGAGATGTTTTCGGTGGGGCCGATCTAGCGTAGTGAAAGTAGATAACTGAATCATATATCTATAGAAGGGTGGTGCCGGCGTCTACGATTGGCCCCCTTCTACTTGCTTAGCTTGCGGTGGCTGGTCGCAAATTTTGGCGGCGTGCACCGGACGGTCAAAAAGAAGTTGAAGTTTTGCCCGAAAAGTGAAGCATCGATTGCGATAGTAAATTAGTTGACAGCTATACGAAGTAAGGATTGGCAGTTTTATCGGCCACGTAAACTTGGAAACATTCGCTTAATAAATGAATTAACAAGCGGGGTGTCAGAGCTCACCAGCAAACACGGACCCATTACACTAGGTGAGCGGGGACCCTCGCTGCCGAAACTCTAGTGTGAGCAAGCGGTGCAGCCACAGAGAACGAAGCGACCTTCGTGCTGTCTATCACTTCTACGCAAGAGCGACGGGAACACAGCGCGCACAAAGGTATGAGGCGTCTGAACATCCCTCTTAAGATACGGCGCGCGACCGTGCAAAAGTACGCACTTTTTGGCGGAGTCGAAGCTTCCCTCCCGCGTTGCCTCCCCGCTTTCCTCCCTATGGAGCGGGAGACTGAGCCGCGATCAGTTGCCCTTACGCCTGGTAGCGGCTTTAAAATTGCTAAGTGCAACGGGGCGTGGCACTTCCGGAGGCGCCTGTCGGTTGTGCGCATGCGGGAGTAAGAGCAAGTGGGAGAGAGAAAATTTGGGGGCTTTTGCTCCCTGAATACATGACTCCATCTCCATAGGCACTACGCAGGAGAAGTTTCATAGCGCGTGTTGTATGCAGGACCCCCAATTGTGGACCCCCAACTGTGCCCAAAAGCCTGCCTGGTGGTGTCAAATCGGTGGTTCACTTTCCCGTCTGTGAGGGCGTTCAAAAAAGCTTAAGAGGAGGACGGCTATGCAAAACACTGCCGTAAGTGAAACAGCAGCATCCGTGGGGCAATCTTGTAAAGGGCTGTAAAGCGAACCATTTTCTTGCCCTCGCGTGACGGGTCAGAACGGCGTAGACGTAAGCGCGCTTCTTATCAACCCTATAATGCACGACCAATTACGGTTCGTAACTTTACTCCATCAAGCTACGATGGTCTTCTCAATGAGTTGGCTAACGAGGCGTAGTCAAGCCAAAACGCACTGATCACGCAGTCTTGAAGCCGTCTTGCTTGTAATGTGTGCGTGGTGGAAAGCACGTGGAATAATGCCGACGCCAGTGGGGATCCCAAAAGGGAAGTGGGGGGGGAGAGAAGGAGCCGTCCTTCTAAATTTTTTTTTTTTTCGGTTGTGTCATACCACCTTCCCCAAAACAACAAAGGGGCGCAAGGAGAGCATGGCTTTCGGAGAAAATTAAGTACACAAAGACATCTGGAAGAGCAGTAAAATCACGGAGAGGTATGCGGAGTGGGGTAGGTCACAGGTTGAGCAGACAAACCATACATGATACGCCTCCGACAGACAGAGACATGCGCGGAGATTTCTGTTCATCGAAGGCTTCCGCATCGCCCACACCGGTTTTCGTATATCGTCACTAGCAGCTATGCTAGCAGCAGAATGTTAGCATGCTAACACGTTAGCATGCTAACTCACTCGTCACTGTGTCGCTTCGCTAAACTTAGATTCAAGTAAGCGCATTGGACCTACTGTCTCCTCTTAAACGCTAGCAGAGTGCAATTTAGGAAATGAAGCAACGTTTCATTCGTTGTGGCGGAGAGCCATCAGCCCAATTTCTAGACAGACACAACGTGCTCTCTTTATTATAAATTTTTCTTCGATGTCGGTTATTGGGGTTTGAGGGAAAATCCAAGCTAGGGGTGAATTCCGATTTCTCTCTTCAAATACATGCAAACGCAGAGAGGCTTCTATGAGGCAACTGCTGGATCGTTTTGCATGAAATTTGCGACGATTAGGAAAATGATGTTTTGGTGACTCTAGTAACATTAACAAATTAGATCGCAGGCGTTCCCTGCAGACGCAGGAGCGAGAGAGGTTAGGCCGTGTAAGTACCGGCTGGCTACCCTCTGCTCAGGAAAGGGGTAAAGGGAATAAACCGTGACAGAAGAAACAAATAATAAAAAAATGAATTGAGAAAAGTTTGCACAATAACGCGATGTTGCGCGGTACAACTTTCGAAGTCGGACGCACAAATCACAAGCCCCTAAGAACCTGAGCAGAGCCCTTAAGGTCTTGAGTGCCGAAACCGGTCTGGACCAGTGTCCTAGAACTTTTTCCTCTGTGAAGGGTTGATCTTCCAGAGCGTGGTCGCGGGCACTTTTCTTGACACAATAGTAATGGGGACAGTCACAGAAGAAGTGCTTGACCGTCTCCTCGCAGCCACAGGTGTCGCAAGCAGGGCTGTCGGCCAATACAATGCGGAAGGAATATGCGTTCGTGAATGCCACGCCGAGTTAAGGAGACTCGGTGCAGAGTGGACCTATGTCTGCAATTTAGTCTTTCACGAGCAGAAGCAACACTCCTGTGCCCCCTGTAGCTGACGCAGGATCGAAGCTATTAGGGCACAGGACACTAGGTTCATATAGTTTACTTCAGGAACAAGTGATGGTTTTTGTAAGGGCAACCTCGACCCAATGTCTCCGGAGAGAAAGTTCCTCCGCCAGAGAAGGATTGTCGAGAAGGAAACAGACACGTAGGGGCATGAGGACATGAGTGTGCCGCCGGAGGATAGACTTTAGGACAGCGAGGACAGCTGCTGGGACAGATGCAGATGCTATCTCTTTGTTCTGATTGTTGGCTTTACAGGTAACATATATCTCTGCTTTGTATCTTGCGGCTTCCGTGTACCACATAGTAAACGAAGAAAGCCCTGTTGCTTTCTTCATCTAGCATATTGTTTTTTGTAGCGCAGTGGCTCCCACTTCTCTTCTTTCTTTGTTGTATTCTGGGTGCATGTGTCTTGGTATGCGTGCTACGTGTACCCTTGCTCTCAGGGTCGGGGCCAGGGTTGTGGACTATTGTGAACTTTTTCGAAAGCGTATCTGAGTCTTCTGAGCTTCTAAAAAACAAAAGTATGGTTCAAGTATGGTTTCTGTTACACTTCCCCACAAGAGAGAGATCCGCAGCTAGGAAGCTCCAGTATTGGAGCAGTAAATGGCAATGGGGATTTCCAAAAATGAAAGGAAAGAAATCAGGAGAAAAAATCTGTATGATAACGCAAAAAACAGTGTTTTGCTATTTGGTGCTTGAGCTGGTTGCTTCAGGATAAAAATGTACCGGAGCAGATGTGCAACACAGGATAAATCATGTGTGTGTTGCAATAAAAGCCGGGAAACCACTCGGCACATCCTAATAAAATTCCAAGGAATTCGCCCAGGGAGATCCGTAGGGAACGTCCACCTTCCAAAAGCCTTGGGATTCAAAGACAATGGAAGGAATAACTGGTCAGCAGCCGATACAAGTAAGATACGTTTAGGGTATTGATTAAAAAGAAAGCCGGGAAGAGATTGATATAATCGTAGTCATTGGAAGCTTAGGTAACGGTACAGTATTGTTACAATATAAAGCTGTTTACAGGATGTATTTAAAAATATATAGAGTGCTCACGGAGACGGAAGAGAGTGAAGCCAGCCAGGCCGTGAGGACTTTTCGTCGTCTTTGGTGACCTCGTAGTTCTCTCTTTCATCTCACCGTAACAATACAGAGAGGCAGTTTTCAGGACGAAAGTACGAATCGAGAGTAAGAAAGGCAAAATGCCTGACGGCGATAGATGTAAAACTTCATTATATGAAGCTGGCTATTGACAAGTTGTCGCCTCCGCATTTCTCACAGGGGATTTTATATATATATATATATATATATATAGATATATATATATATATATATATATATATAAAGGAGTAAAAAGGCACATGAACGAAATAGCGTAAGTGATCCGTCGATCATAAGTCAGCGGACCCGGAGATAAGAACCTACAGTGGCGATACTGCGGTAAATGCGAGAGAAATTCGCTAGCATTAAGTCGTACCTCTTTCAGGTATCGGATATATGATTTAACCCGCGTGCACCACATCGCAAAGTGTTATCCAGTAGCTCACTCGTCATAGTCCTGCCTTTTCGAAGAGCGAAGCGCAACTGGCAGTGGTTCGGAGCACAACACCGTCAGTCGCACTATATATATATATATATATATATATATATATATATATATATATATATATATATATATATATACATATATATATATATATATGTGTGTGTGTGTGTGTGTGTGTGTGTGTGTGTGTGTGTGTGTGTGTGTGTGTGTGTGTGCGCGTGCGTGTGTGTGTGTGTGCCTCTACTACACGGCTGGCTTCCCACATTTCCCACATTTTTCTAATTTGACACCTCCTAATGCTAATGCATTGAAGAGTGTGGTAACAATTCTTGTATATTGACTCCCCAAGGTTCACTACTAATACTACTACTACTACTACACTACTGCCTCTTGGTAGCGAATGTCTTGGCACTTGGGGAATTTGATTTCCGCTGTCAATACTCTTGTCGACTGGGCGTTGTGTAAATGGAAACATCGACGGAAACTGTAGCCCTGAGGCGCTACATATTTAAATGTTTGGAATGGGATACTGTTGCCAAGGATACTTCACTCTGTGCGCACAAGGTGACGCCAACAATGTCCCTAAATAATACACACAGCATTGCATTAAACAACAATGCTGAGAAAATCCACACTTGAAACCTAATCAAAACAATAAGATGCTACAGACAAGGCCAGGAACCCAGGACATCAACTACTGCAGCAAAGCCGACCCTGGGGCGATGCGGTCGGCGTAACTCTATGGAAATCATTAAAAAAAAATATTGATTGCTCAGCAATGCCTCCTTTATTGGAAAATTGCCCTTTAGGCGCTTAATCCCGACAACGCTCTAACGCTACATGTCGCGTCTAGTTTAATTCCGCTTGCTTTGTTTCTGGGACACTTTTGTAAACGCTTTTAATATACACGGGGTGATCTTTAAGATGCTGATTGCAGTGCAGCAAGAATTCATCCGCTGATTGCACTCTAAGAACATATAGTCTATGATGGCGTCTATGTGCAGGCCCAGTTTGATTTTATTCCTCTGTGTGAATTTTTTTCCTGCGGCGCTATTATTTCGCTGCTATGCGGTAAGGCAGCACTGCAAGATCAATAAATTCCTCCGCGGTTGCATTGACGGGAAGTGGCTCGTCAATTATGTTAAATCTCATGGAATTGAATGCAAAGCTATGATGCACATTCGCGCCCTGACGTATAAACAGATAACGCTGTCGGATTCTACAAGCAGCTGCGGACCATATGGCATGGTTGAGTGACATCCAAGCCTAAAGCCTGGCAGCGCGCGCCATATATTAGGGATTGCTATGATACGCACAGTTCGATGTTCTCGTACCTTAAAAGTTGTAGTGTAATTGATATCAAATGAAAAGTTATACTAAGGATGATTTAATTATAATAACTAGGAGATGATAGGCCCGAGCCACTAGTGATCAAAAACCACTTTGTTCTGTATTACAGTGGTGGCCTTGATTTGCGCGCGTCGTCATTGGTATCAATCAAAACGGGAGAACACAAGTATTTTTGGTGATCATTGTTAATCGACGATGCCGAGTCATTATTGATTACTAGTGATACGTTCTGTTCGATGTTCGCGTTCTTTTAAGCAGCATAATGTAATGTAATGTAATGTGAGGGTGCAGCGGTGGCTTAGAGGTAGAGCATCCGCTTCGCGTGCAAGGGGACCGTGGTTCGAATCCCCGTGCCACGCAATTTTCCACCGGACTAAAGAAATGAATCCGCGTGCTGATAAAATTGCATAAACAGGCCTGGAGTGCGGCCTGCTCCCAGTGACCAGAACCGGTAACACACTCCCTCACCAGAGCAGGATTGGCCACCATGGTGCAGTAGTTGGCCACAACCTCCTATATGAATACATCGAACCCCGCCCAAGTCCACAGCAGCTGCGAAGCAACTGACCACGGCGGCGGTCAGACTTGTGACGCAGCAGAAGGTGCTAAGAATCCCTGGATCCGGACAGGCCGTCATTGGAATCTGAACCTGGCAACGTTTAACGCTAGAACGTTATCTAGTGAGGCGAGTCTAGCAGTGCTATTGGAGCAATTAGAGGGCAGTAAATAGGATATAACAGGGCTCAGTGAAGTTAGAAGGCCAAATAAAGCATATACAGTGCTAAAAAGCGGGCACGTCCTGTGCTATCGGGGCTTAGCGGAGAGACGAGAACTAGGAGTCGGATTCCTGATTAATAAGGATATAGCTGCTAACATACAGGAACTCTATAGCGTTAACGAGAGGGTGGCAGGTATTGTTGTGAAACTTAATAAAAGGTACAAATTAGAGGGCGTACATGTCTACGCTTACATCCAGTCATGATGACCAGGAAGTCGAGAGTTTCTATGAAGACATGGAATCGGCGATGGGTAAACTACACTGTACTGATGGGCGACTTCAATGCCAGGGTAGGCAAGAAGCAGGCTGTAGACAAGTCCGTCGGGGAATATGGCATAGGCTCTAGAAAAAAAAGTTTGCAGAACAGAATAATATGGGGTAATGAATACCTTCTTCCGCAAGCGGGATAGCCGAAAGTGGACGTGGAGGAGCCCGAATGGCGAGACTAAAAATGAAATAGACTTCATACTCTGCTCTGACCCTGGCATCATACAAGATGTGGACGTGCGCGGCAAGGTACGCTGCAGTGGCCATAGGATGGCAAGAACTCGAATTAGCCTAGAGTTGAGGAGGGAACGGAAGAAACTGGTACATAAGAAGCCGATCAATGAGTTAGATGCAATAGTTAGTTCATGTAGCTGAGGAGCTCTATAGAGATTTATACAGTACAGGTGGCACCCGCGACTATAATGGAAGAGAGAATAGTCTAGAGGAATTTGTAATCCCACAAGTAACGCCGGAAAAAGTAAAGAAAGCCTTGGGAGCTGTGCAAATGGGGAAGGCAGCTGGGGAGGATCACGTAACAGCAGATTTGTTGAAGGTTGGTGGGCAGATTGTTTTAGAAGAACTGGCCACCCTGTCTACGCAATGCCTCATGACCTCGAGCGTACGGGAATCTTGGAAGAACGCTAACATAATCCTAATCCATAAGAGAGGGGGCGCCAAAGATTTGAAAAATTATAGACCGATCAGCTTACTGTCCGTTGCCTACAAAGTATTTACTAAGGTAATCGCAAATAGAATCAGGAACACCTTAGACTTCTGTCAACCAAAGGACCAGGCAGGATTCCGTAAAGGCTACTCAACAATAGACCATATTCACACTGTCAATCAAGTGATAGAGAAATGTGCAGAATATAACCAACCCTTATATATAGCTTTCATTGACTACGAGAAAGCGTTTGATTCAGTCGAAACCTCAGCAGTCATGGAGGCATTACGGAATCAGGGTGTAGATGAGCCATATTTAAAAATACTGGAAGATATCTATAGCGGCTCCACAGCCACCGTAGTCCTCCATAAAGAAAGCAAGAAAATCCCAATAAAGAAGGGCGTCAGACAGGGAGATACGATCGCTCCAATGCTATTCACAGCGTGTTTACAGGAGGTATTCAGAGACCTGGATTGGGAAGAATAGGGGACAAAAGTTAATGGAGAATACCTTAGTAACTTGCGATTCGCTGATGATATTGCCGTGCTTAGTAACTCAGGGGACCAAATGCAATGCATGCTCACTGACCTGGAGAGGCAAAGCAGAAGGGTGGGTCTGAAAATTAATCTGCAGAGAACTAAAGTAATGTTTAACAGTCTCGTAACAGCAGTTTACGATAGGTAGCGAGGCACTGGAAGTGGTAAGGGAATACATCTACTTAGGGCAGGTGGTGACGGCGGATCCGGATCATGAGACGGAAATAATTAGAAGAATAATAATGGGCTGGGGTGCGTTTGGCAGGCATTCTCAGATCGTGAACAGCAGGTTGCCATTATCCCTCAAGAAAAAAGTGTATAACCAGCTGTGTCTTACCAGTAATCACGTACGGGGCAGAAACCTGGAGGCTTACGAAAAGGGTTCTACTTAAATTGAGGACGACGCAACGAGCTATGGAAAGAAGAATGATGGGTGTAACGTTAAGGGATAAGAAAAGAGCAGATTGAATGAGGGAACAAACGCGAGTTAATGACATCTTAGTTGAAATCAAGAAAAAGAAATGGGCATGGGCAGGACATGTAATGCGGAGGGAAGATAACCTATGGACATTAAGGGTTACGGACTGCATTCCAAGGGAAGGGAAACGTAGCAGGGGGCGACAGAAAGCTAGGTGGGTGGAAGAGATTAAGAAGTTTGCAGGGACGACATGGCCACAATTAGTACATGACCGGGGTAATTGGAGAAATATGAGAGAGGCCTTTGCCCTGCAGTGGGCGTAACCAGGCTGATGATGAATGTAATGTATATCAAATGAAAAGTAATAAAAATGGTAATTGAAATATTACTAGGAGATGGCAGGATTAATTTACTAGTGATCATGAATCACCTTGTTTGGTATGACAAATAAAAAATTTAATTATGGGATTTCACGTGCCAAAACCACTTTCTGATTATGAGGCACGCCGTAGTGGAGGACTCCGGTAATTTCGACCACTTGGGGTTCTTTAATGTGCACCTAAATCTAAGTACACGGGTGTTTTCCCATTTTGCCCCTATCGAAATGAGGCCGCCGTGGCCGGGATTCGATCCCGCGACCTCGTGCTCAGCAGCCCAACACCATTGCCACTGAGCAACGACGGCGGGTAGTTCGTATGACAGTGGTATTAATTTATTCATTGCCACTTCTATAAATCAGCTTTATTAACTTTTTTTTCTGAATATATAGCACAGAAGGCCGAATACTAATGATCACTAGTGATTATGTTCACTTCAGTGTTCTCGAGTACTTGGAAGTCTTTACTCTATGGGGTGTCAAATAAAATTAAAATTAAAGGGTGATTAAACTGTGATAATTAGGAACTTAAATGTCTGAGTCACTAGGAATTACAAATCACTTTTTACAATGATTGTATCATTTTCCACGCCATCGTTGGGCAGGATACAAGTCTCAATAAACAAGGAGTTAGCTGAACAATATGACAAATACTGAGAGGGACAAGTGATAACCGTATTTATAGTTTGGTATTCTCGGGTATATCCAACCCATAACTTTAAGGGTATCATGTGAAGAGCCACTGCCAGGCAAAATCACATTTCTACTCTGGCAGCCATATCCGTCATTCGTCCACGTCATTCATTAGCACGTTCGGCCTCCGCTGCCCCAACCCACGGGCCGCCCTGCTTCCAGTTTTGATCCCTCCGCTACCGTTCTGGTGCCCTGGAGATCCTGCGCCACCTGTTTTAATATAACCTCAGGTGCTCTCCTGAGGCCTCCATCCCGCGACCTCGTGCTCAGCAGCCCAACACCACAGCCACTGAGCAACCACGGCGGGTCCCATTAAGTTAGGTTGGCGAATTGCGGTGTAGTTGAAATGATGGCCGCCAGGGCAGTGTTCAAAATTCCTGTCTATGTCTTGTTGCTTGTCTTCGTGCAGAGCTCTTATGTTTAAGCTAATTCCCCACCCTTCCAACCCAAATTTTCACATATTTAATTACTAGTGAATCAATCTGTTCAGTTCTTAGCTACCATAACTGAATCACAATTCAAGAAACCTTTCATTTGATATGCATATAGCTAAAATTTGTAAATAGTTGAGAACACTGAAGGGGACAGAATCACTAGTGATTACCAGTATTTCGATACTGTCTGGTGTGTAGTCAGAAAAAGGACTTTATAACAACACTACATCATGGAGGTGTCAATCAGTGAAAGACGACTACCACTGTGCTACTAAAGAAAGAGACTCGTGATCAACGGTGCCTCAGTCCTACCATCTCCTGCAGGTTACCATATTTGAATCACGTATTACTTTTCATTTGATATCTATTAAGCTACGATATTTAAGAGTATGAGCACATCGAACTGAACTTACCATTAGAGATCACCAATGACTCGACGTCATCAATGACAGATTGCTATATGTGCAAAATTGGGAAACAGGGCACCAAACAAGAAGAGACACCCAGAAAGTGAGTTTATAGTCTGCGCTCACTCTTTCTGTGTGTCTCTTCTTGTGTGGTGTCTTCTTTCCAATTTTTTTTCAGTCATTAAAATGAACCAAATTGCCCCTCAAGACATTCTAATGCGGCCCCATTAATGCGCAATGGGAGCCAAAAATACTTATTTAATGACTACATATTTGATACCAATAACGACATGCCCGAATGAAAGCTACCACTGCGTTACTAAAGTAATTCTTGATCACTAGTGACTCAATACTACGATCTCCTAGTTATAATTGAATCACTGTTCATGCGACTTATCGTTTGTTACCCCTTCTCTCCCTTTCCGAAGGGAGAAAATAAACTCTGGGTGTCTCTTTTTCTTTCTTTTTTGTTAATGATTTTATATCTTTTGCAGCGCGCACGTCTTGCCTTCGTTACAAGCACAAGCTGACTAGGTCTGTGCTTCAATAACTCCACAGTGGAACAGAAACTAATATTCAAGGAGACCGTGAAACCTTATAGGTCACGCTACCTTGCCTTGTATTTACTTCGATCATTAGCAATCTCTGATGACGCAGACTTGTGGCATTGCGTACATTATAGAAGACATTGTTCTCCAGTCTTACGGTTCAGGAATTGGGACGAAGGTGCAGGGCATTTCATCTCTTCTGCTTGCGCCATATTCATCTCTGCGCCTGCTACAGGGCAAGTAAATAAAATCTTGAATTGCCAGCACGCCTCTTGAAATTGCATCCTTTAAAGAGAGAAAGAGGATAAAGTTTATTGTAAAATGGAGAGAGGCCGGCCTGAGGTTGACTCTTCTAGCATATTAGTTTGCGCCTAGAGAAATTGAGGGCGAAGTAAACAGTTACGAGAGGTGACGATGTGCACGGAAAGCGTGATTAAAAGTCCTTCAGATGTACTTTCTCAGACATGAGTCAAGCCTGGGCTGTGCAGGAATGCAAGGAAAGCACAAATTGCTCTGCAACTAGATATGCGATCTGGCCAAGGTCCTGCAGCCGAGTATGTCTTCAGTAAGCGGTGTACTGCAGGTTTTCGATAGAAAAGCAGTTTGCGTTTTTCATACACGCACGTATTATGGGCCAACACAACACCAGCATGGCGCAGTCATTGTGGTACGTCAAAAGAATCCCCGTTGGGTGAGTCGGCACGTTGACGCAGATGCATCTAACGTTTGGTAAATAACAAACCCATAATTGTAGTCTGTGAACAGCACGCGCACGAATAAGCTGGATGCATTGCGGCATTACAAAAACTAGTAGCATTTTTTTCCCAAACGATGAGTGACAATGGCAGTGGCTAAATTCAAAAGAAACGTTAGGGGGCATATAGCTTCCCCTAGTGGCACTAGCAACTGAGCAGGCTTACCTCCTTCAGGCTTTCGTGCTGCAGAGGACTGTCCACATTGTTTGGGTGCATTTCTTCAATGGTGGCCTATCAGAAGCCCAAGAGCCAAGAAGTTTACCCTGTTTGCCATTCCGGCCTGTCCGCTCTTAATGAAACTATGTGCGACGGGAACAGTTGCATTTATTGCCGATTTCAACGCACTGCAGGCGACACAGACGCTGCCTTTTATCGCGGGCGACAAAGTAATCGTGAGACAAGGGAAGCGTACTACCTGTTTGGACAGCGAAGTTTGTGGCTATGTAAGGTAATACCGTATAACAGGAGCCCGACGTACGAGAATGCGAAAAATCTTTCGTGTATACGAGTGAGCACATTTTACAAATGTAGCGAGTGGCGCTATACTGACGTACTCTACAGAGACATTCTGGAGGCGAACATTTATACAGTTGGACTACGTGAACATAAGACGCGCCTTCGATATAACGTAGAAGTAATAGCCTTTCCATGTGGCGTGATTAGATGACAGCAGTGTTTCCGTAAAGTGTTCCTTCTGCGATTAGAATTTATTTGGAAGTCGGCGCTGTCCGTGTTATATCTTTGTCCACGTTCAGCCTTGCGCAATCAGCATATATTTTAGGATGATTGTGAAGCGCGTCGTAGTGGAATGCTCCGCATTATTTTCGACCATCTGGGATTCTTTAGCATGCACCAAAATCTAAGTTGCACGAGAGTCGTTGCACTTCGTCCCCATCAAAATACGACCGCCGCGGCAGGGATCGAACCCATGACCTCGAGCTGAGCAGCGGAGCGCCATTATCAGTGGGTCACAGCGGATGCTGGCGCTCACCTTGACAGAAGTTAGGTGGTGCTGCGAGATAACGCAGCGTCTACGGGCACTGCACCCCACAACACGTACATTGCCTCCAAACAGTACTAAGCAAAAGAAAGACGTGCGCGTACAGCCCGACTTTAATGTCAGCTGTCGCACGGATGAAGGTCGAATTGGAGCCGTGACAATCGCGAGGGTTGTTTTATTATGTACCTTGGAATATTACTTCCTTTAGCGTAAAGAAGGAATATTAGCTGTTAGCATGAAAGAGCAACGCCAACGCTGACAACGCCAGTTGGTCGACGGCGTCCTTATTACAAATATGGTCGTTTAGCGTACGTAGATTCAGGTGTAAGTGCGGATATTCTCTTTTATTACATGTAATAAAGATGCTTATCTATAGGTCGCGTTCATCAGAGTTAACGCTGACGTTCCCCCGAGATAAAGCAAATAGGCGTTATAGTCGCCTTTTCTTTCTATAGGTATAACAGTCACTTTCCTTCTTAATTCCTCGTTATTCTCTTGTTCCTCGTTACAAGTGAATGTACTGCCATCAAGCTAATTATCCCTCGCCTTTTATACTTGCAAATTTTCCTCTTCGCCTTTGCTTTGAACGTGAGTACGTTTGGCAATGCGTATCTCGAGCGCTTAGCAACCGCCCTTCTCAGCAATGCATGGCCGGTTCTGATGAGCCGAGGATTCATGCCGCTAGCGCATGCGCACTCACCATGTCAGCTTAAGGACTTCACTGTACTGCGCACACTGCCAGCACACACCTTTCTCGGAGTACTCTAGTATGCACTAGGCACCAAAGGCAACCAACTGCCTCACACGAGCACTTATGACAAATATTCGTGCGTGAATATTCACCTCCGTCTCTTCTTTCTCATCATTCTTTCCTCCTTTCTCCTCATCCAGGAGTAGGGTAGCCAACCGGGCACGAGCATGGTTACTCTCCCTAGCTTGTCTTCTCTATATCTCTCTGCCAGCTCGCCAAATAACGAAAATGCACTAAGTAAGTGAACCGACCACGCAGTACTATATGCCATGCTCACGTGTTGTGGGCCACCGCGTTCTTTCCCGAAATATACGATGCTAGAGAAACGCTTTAAGTGATAAATAGGACAGCGTTTTCACGGGAGACTTCCGACTTCTCGCCACTCGAATCATCGCAGGGTGTCTTTGAAAGCCGTGGGGCCAAGGGTGTGGTCGCCAAAACCGAGCGGTTAGGCAGGTGGGCCACAAAAGTTCAATTTTTAATAATTATACAAAGAACAGAATGGTAAACGTGCACCTACAATGCACAATACAATTTCGCTATGCGGGGATACAGAAGGCATGCCAGTAACGATAACACCAAACTATTTATTCATTTACTCTCTTACCCACAGCGCCATTTAGGTATTACAGTAGGCTGGGGGGGGGGGACTTTTATAGCAACAAAGTGAAACAAACTAGACCACTACGTATTAAACGCTTTGTACAGCAAAAACAAACAAAAAAGGAATAAATGTAGTACACAGCCTAGTAATGCGCATTTCAAACAGAAAGAAAATCAAGGATGCGCCTAAGAGCTTTGGTAAAGTGAAAAGGCCACCATGCAACAATACAAGAACGCTATTGAAGTATAGACAGTGATTACAAGAAAAACGGCATTCGCTCTTAGAACGACAATACAAGCGTGCGAGAACCGATAACAAAGGCGCTGAAGCGGCAGCTGACCGTCGTCGTCACGATTTTTCTCATGGCTTTCAGAATATAGGCAATCGCTTCTGAAGGTGTGCACCTTGGTAAAATTGCCGGAAGATAAGGCGCAAACAGTTTCTGTAACGGGACGTAAAGAGACAGAATGATGCGGTGTGCTTTTTGTCGTGTAATAAAAGTCAGCAGATTTAAGCGATTCCTCCAGCTCATTTACTGCGACAGCAGCACCGTCTCACAGTAAACCAGCATGTTATCTTTTGCGCTGGTCAAACAATATAGCACAATTTTGGCGGGAATGCAAAATGGACACATGATACGCATTAACGTCTGTTTCGCTACCGAGTCCAAGCTGTGCGCTTATATTAACTTGTGCAGGAATGAAGCAGCTGGCACAGCAACATGTTCTAGTAAGCATCGTAATTGTTCATGCTGTTGTTGTTCTGGAGAATTCGGGCGCATGCCCATGGTGGGGCACTGGTCATGAAACAGGGGGCTGAGAGAAGTGAACAAGAACAGGGGAAGTGATAATGGGAAATGAAAATTAGAAATAAAAAAGTTCACCGTGTCGGAGGAAATAGAAAGAAAGCACAATAAACACCAAACGCAGAATTAAAGAATTTAGGAATCAAATTAGCAGGGTAATTGACTGGATTCGGTAAGAGTGGGAGGGGAAAAAATTTAGTTATACGGAAGCAGTGAAGTCGGCCCGAGGTAGTACATTCCTCTAGTCAGCTACCCTGCATAGGGAGAAGGGGAAGGAGAAGAGCGAAAGAAAGAGGAGCGCGATCTATGGGTGTCGATGACTACAGAAGAAAGATGTAAAACAAATAACAAGCAGTTAGGTCTACTCAAAGCCTACAGTCAAGACCCTTGCTTTTTAAAAGGTCAAGTAAGGCCTGGATAGCCTTACTTGACTTCAAGGGTCTAAAATAACGTCCCCCGACAACGGCGGGCCATCGAGGTACGCAAGATCATTGGTGAACTTCTGTTGCTGTTCCACGTACTGAGGGCAGTGACGCGGCACATGACCTACAGTCGCACGCACATGGCACGGCCCACAATCTGGAGACTCGGCACGTCGAATCAGGTGCACGTACCCACGCGTAGACGCCACCCCCGGCCTAAGTCTGCGCAGAAGACTCGCACAATTGCGCTTAATTTTTGGTGGTAGACTGAATTTCATGTTAGAGTCCAATCTCTGGAGTCGTCTGCGGCGAGTTTTCGAATTGTCCCAATGCTGTTCAGTCGTTTTTCTGATGACACTTGAGAGAAGGCAGTTAGCGTCCGCTCTTGAAAAAGGAGTTACGAGCAGTGGATCTGATTCTTCCGAGTGCCTCGTTTACTTCGACATCGGTCAGTTCGTTGCCGTCTTAGCCACAGTGGCGGGAATCTATTGAAATGTAATGTGGTGGCCGTTCTCTTTCCGTAGAGTGTATAGCTCGGCAGTTTGAAGAGCCAACACTCTTTAAGAAATTTCGAACTGCAGAGCAAATGTCTCTGTCACTGAAATTCGCTTATTTGATTTGGCTGCCTGTCTCTTCCTCAAATAATAGCATTCAGCCACTATGAGGAACTGGACAAGAAGCGAGCGCTATAGGGCGTTCTTATAAGCAAAACACACTTATAATTTCCAGTAAGAATAAAAATATAATGTTTGTTATAACATCTGAAATGTAATGGCTATTGTGTGGTAGTACAGAATGAGTAGTGGGGACTAGATCACCTTTTATTCTTTGTGATGTACGACACTTCTTTTCTGTGCAAAAGCAATAAACTTATGCTAGTTGAATAAAAATTATTTGCAGTAGTGATTAATTAATTAGTCATTCGTTTTCTGAACTACCCTGAATTGAACCTTAGCTACAGAGCATTAATAACGCTACCATGGGCTTTACGTTACAGAAAACTGAAGGAAAACAATAAGTCAAATTCGATTGAAAGATTACGCTTCTGGAACAACGAGTTCTGTTATTTGGAGGGAGAATATAGCTTTTTTTAAGGGAGAAAATGACTAAAATAGAAAATCGGAATAGCGTCATCTGTTGTGCACTATTGAACCTCTCATGTTACGTCAGCAATGGCTGATTCACCGAGTGGTCTAAACAAAGGTCTCGTGGAAATTACGTCAACACGTCTATTTTGGCATGGGTGATTCAAATTGAGGGACAGCACGAAGACCTTCAGCGGTAATGTTCTACGCAGCAAAATGATATATTGGCACACAGATGCGGATGACAGACTTCTGTGCAAACAGTGCGTGCTCTCGTGTCCCTTTGTATTTCCTGCGTTTAAATCATAATTTTCACTTATCAAACTCAGGTATTAAGAAAAGGATACGCTGAGCTCTGTGGTATCAACCAAATAAGCTGAATCTTTGCGTCATGCCATTTCGACATTCCGTTACATGAAATTCAATGCGTGTATAGAATTACTGCAACTTTTCTCCCACGTACGGTTTCTTCTTAAGCTGTCTTTCATTTCCATGTTAAAAATATTTTTTTAGCAGCTGACGTTACAACGGTATTGAATACTAACTTCGTTTTATCTTAAGAATCACCGGTTAACACTATCATGCTCGCAGTATTTCTCAAAAACTTGACCAATGTTTCTGAACAGACGTCGTGTGTCCCCTACCTTTGAATGTCTCTTGAATTGTGTGACGGCAAACCTTCTACCAGTCCCAGTTCTTTGTCCCCAATGCGTGTTCTATCAAAGGTTAACTGCACGCATGAATTCATTTTGCAGTTGGCGCGCACTCGTACCAGAGTAATGTTTTCGTGGCGTCTTTCTTTTTTCCTCCATTTTTTTTTTGCTGTACCTGGAAAACACGAAACAGCAGAGTAAAACGAAACCGCATTTAGTAGCCGTTCTTGAACCCGAACGAACCTCGGCATCTGCATTTTTGGGAAAGACGTACACGACGTAATATGCTACGCGTCCCGTAATACGTAATATACGTAATGACCAATGTCCACACATGGTACGCTGAACACATGGTACGCTGATATACTGATATCCACGGTTAGCTTAACGCGTAGAAAATAGTAGTGTTTTCTTTTCGTGGTATGCTGGAGCGAGTTTTCAGTTTTGTGGTTATCTAAGCAAATAGATTACAAATTAAGTTTTATTTCCCACACATTTCATTTTTCTTTCTTCTTTACAAACGCACTCTTAATGGTAAGAAATAAAGATAAGCAAGGCGTTCTAATTATTCTTGGTGTGAAATTGTGTTTAGAGTTTACGACGTTGAAGAAAGACAGGCGAAGGCAGGAAAGTAAACCAGTACACAAAATCTAATTTCCTACCTGCACTTGGGGATGAGACAGAGGGAATTAGAGCTACAAGAAGTAAGCAATGGGCAGAGGCAAGACCTACACACATAGCACACAGCCACCGTAACAGCTCTCAAGACAACAGTATAACCACCTGTTCTGCTGTTTTTAAGCTTAACAAAGCTTTCTTTCAATCCTATGCAGCTGTGCCGAAATTAAGGTGGACATTTTAAGAAGGTCGGTTTCGAAAGTGGTTGGGAAAATTACAGAGACGCATAAGTGTCCTTTTGGTTCTCGTCTTTCAGTGCATTTCAGACCGCAAGCTTGTTGCGATAGGCGAGTTGGGCAGAAATAAACGGAAATGGTGACTTCTCACCTCTCGTGGGTGAAAAATAAATAAATAAAGCAGCGAGGAAGGCCATGACGAACGGTTGTAATGTTAATTTTACCGCTTGCCTAACGCATTCATGGCTTAAGCGCTTGAGCTAGCCAATTTTTTTCGCGGGTGGATAACGACTATCTTCAGCAGCAAAAAAAACATAAGCAAATACAGACAGCTCATTCCCTCTATCTGACCTCCACTTAGTAGCTCTACGGATCTTTCACTGATAAGGGATCCCGCTTTATAAGTTGCTCTAAACCCACTGCTATGAGCTACAAATAACGCCAACAGCATACAGAGATATGACACTGTGCCTTCGTAACTTTCTTGACTTTATTTATAACTTCGGCAAGGCCCCTTCTTTTAATAAAGCATAGTAAGGAGATCTTTGTGCCTCGTAGGGGTACCGGCTATGCTCATGCTCCGAGGTGCATAAGAAAGATGGACACCCTTATGATAACACAGTCATAGCAGCACAAAAGCCCTCAAAAACGAGTTCGGGCGAGTTCTTTACAAGTCCAAACACAAAAACTACTAGCTCACAATCCAAGTTCATGAGCTATAAGTGCAACACAACACAAGTCAATAAGAATAATAAAAAAAGAACATTTTGCGACGACATGTACACGACGAACTAACGTTGACCTCAGCTGTCTCTTTTCGTTTCACAGAATAAGAGATGCTGGCGCTGTGAAATGGCACTGGCTACTTCTTGCATCTTGAACAGAGCATTAAGGATATTGTAGTTAATGCACTCCGTAGGCCTGCTCCTGTGTGCAAGAATGAATTACTTCGCGTACGTTCCGAGGGCAATAATTTACCCTTCTTGCTGAACGGTGGAGAATTGGAGAGTTTCCGAAATGCAGTTAACAATGACACGCCCATTCACGCGAACCGGAGTTTACGTCACTCTAATGTTTTCTAGGGTGTTGAATTAGTTAGCAGACTTTTCTAGCCTGCTCTCTCCCTCTCTCTCTCTCTCACACACATTTACTGCCCGGCCGCCGGCGTAATGGTGAGGAGGCTGCTCTGCCAAAAACAAAAGAAGGAACAAGATTAACGAAATTGAGCAGCTGTTGCTATTTGCTATTCAAGAGATACGAAGGCGGGTTTGATTGTGCAACGAGCGAGGAGGCGCCGTAAAGGTAATCGCATACAAGGCGAATGTGTCGGAATCAAGGTGGCGATGCTGTAGCAATGCTGCAGCATTTATGCTGATGCTCGGGGGAAGAAGCAGGTTGGATTGACCAAAGCTAGGTGGCGCTGAATTGGCCGACTAATCGCGAGACCCCCCCAACAGTAGGAGGAAGAAGTAGGTAGCTGTTTTAGTATAATCATGGTTCGAGAAGAACGTGGTTGCTAAGACGACTCGAAAAAGCGGGACCATACGGTGCCTCGTCAGAACTGTGAAGATATAAAAATTCTTTTGGCTTGACAGTTGGGCTACATCTGAGAACGACGCGGAGTCTACCAGCAGCGACCGCCAGTAAGGTGAGGTTGGTCTGCTTGTCCGACGCGTGTCTATCGTTGTTTTTGAACAGCTTTTTTCACTGAGAATCACGAATCACGGTTGTGATTAGCAAAGCTATTTCGTGATTGGTGTGTGTGCTTTTCCTGGGTGACTCTATGCACGCGATACCTTGCGCTTTTACCCGTTTCGTGCCACGCAATTCGAATATATGCCTGCAGAATCCATTGTTCCATTCCGTGCTAGCGCTAACGCCTTTTCAGAACGTGTTTTGCAGGTAGTACGGAATGTATGTGTCTCCATACCAATGAATTTAATTCCAACAAACTTGAGCAAATACTGTCCAGCATTTAAGAAACGCCAAGCCACCATAACACACAGCAGGTGCCGACAATGCGGCCTTAGAAACACTGTGCACTTTTGAAATTAGAACAAAGCTTTCCATGCATGAACGCTTACACTGCAGCCAGCTTCCAGGCCCACCCTGAAACAGTTCTAATTTGTCGCTATCAGGGCCTTTAAAATATTTATATAAAATGGATTTTACGTGCCAAAACATGATATGATTCCAAGGGGCACCTAAGTGGTGGGGAATTCCGGATTAATTTTGATCATTTGGGTATCGTTAACGTGCACCCAATGCACAACACTCCAGCGTTTTTGGATTTCACCTCCATGGAAATGCGGCCGCCGGGGTCGGGATGTGATCGTAGATGCATAGCACTTCATGCAGCAATCCGGTTCATTCATTCAGACTTGCCGATAGTACCGGTGCCAACGCATGATTTTATCTCGGCGTCGCGCGTTCGAGTTTTAACCTTGTATTTAAATATATCAACATAATGACGAGTGATTATTCGTCCGCCTCTTTACATGGCGCCGGGTGGCATTCCGTACATGTAACCCCATTGCAGAGTCGCCGAACAACACTGCTGCCACCACCTTTTCAGAACATCTTAAAGTGTTTCAGTCTGTGACTGTTAGTAATTTAGTTAATTGCACACTTGGTTACCGTAGTTTCTAGCTAGTTAACGAAAAAACCGGGAACATGTTCATTTGCTAGCGCCCGCCGAGATTTACGGAAAACTATGAAAACAAATGAAAATGAGAAGTGTACGCGGTGGTGAGCTAGTTCTTTTATAAGTGTACTGCACCAGTAAAAGATGATAGGCACCTGTGCAGCGAGAATGCTAACGCCGCCAGCTGCGGCTAATATGACCCACATTTCACTACACACACAAAAAAAGACAGAAAAATATAGCGTTAGTTTTTGAAGCTACCACGGCCTAAATGTCATAGCGGGGCTATATAGAGTTACGTGGACGCTCCAGAATATCACTGATTCAAAACCTTTCTCAGTGAAATGGACATTCGAAAAAACATTTTACTGCAGCAACATCTACAAGTTCTGGCCCTGCGCAAGTTCAGGTACGCACAAATGATAAAAGTGTGCTTGTGAAACATGTGTTCATAATGTGCTCGACATGGACGGCACGTAACGCATAAACGCGGCGTATGTATTTTCTGACGCACAGGAAATTCTACGATGCCGAACGACCGCAACGGAAACTTTCGGGAAGGCTTCACTTTGCCTGGAGATTTGAGAGATATTGCACAGCAAGAGCTAGGAGAAACGCCTGCAGTAAAGGAGCAGGCCTTGTATCAACTGCGGGAGCTAATCCTAGGTGGGTTCAAGTGTATTGGAAGGAGAATCTTCGTATGCATTTGTAAGAGAACCTTTTTTTACATTTAGGCTCCTCGATTGCTTTTCTCGGTCAGAATATGCATGTTGGTGAATTGTATCAGTAAAGCACCACCAAAACACGTCGAGAACATGATAAAGCTCTGAGTTTTAATCAAAAGCAATTCGTGCATTCAGTATTCAACGCAAAGTATCTTGTTGCTTTTATGTAATACTTCTTGCTGCTCTTGCTGTTTTTATGCAATGCTTGCCTGTTCATTCCTTTTTTTTTCTTTGTTTTTGACATCTTTCTGTACATATATAAATTTCATCGTTTTGTGCCAATGTTTATATCCTTGCATGCATCGATATCTTTTTACCGATTGTATCTTGTGATAAACTGTACCATATGCCCCCCTCATGCTATGCGTCTTCGTAGGCCTTTGAGGTCTTTCTAAACAAAAATGAAATAATAACTTATTAATAAACTTGATTGGTTCACGATTTGTGGATTCGAAACGAAGTTTCTGCATTTCATCAGAAATGTAATTTCGCTCCAGAAATAACACTGACATCTTTCTTACCGTTTGTGCGCATTTGTCGCCGCTAGCAGGACGTGGCTACGTGCTTCGCAGTATTAAAAATGACCACGATTTGCAGGAAAGAGAGGTTTTTTTTCATGCGACTCTTCTGACCATTAGTTTTCTCACACTTCTTCAACAATCAGGTGAACCCTTACTTGACTGCCCTACGGACGAAGACTTCCTCGTCAAGTTTCTACGGGCGAGAAAGTATGACCCGCAGAACGCCTTCAAGAACGTCAAAAAGTATTTTAAAGTTCGAAGGGACAATCCACAGATGTTCGGAGGACTAACGCCGTGCAATGTGCCTTTCAACGACGCCTGCCGTAAGCATCGGCTGGTGACGCTATCCCGCAAGACGGATCCCAAGGGAAGAGCTGTGTTGAAGTTCAGGACTGGTGAGGTCAACGAATCTCAAGTGTCATGTTCGATTTAAGTCTGTCTGTGTCCGTCTGCCCGTCCGTCCGTCCGTCTGCCTGTCTGGGCAGATACTCAGCATTTTAGCAGATACTCAGCAGATACTCAAACATTCTGTAACATACTCAGCAGAAGAAGGTCTTTGGGAGCCGTCACTGAAGTTACACTTTGTAGTTCCCAGAGAAAAGCTATACAAAGAAACACAGAACACGTAAACAAGATGTAAACGAGATGAACTGTGCCTCTTACTTGTGGTATATTTTACGGAAAACTTGTAACTTCGTTGTTCTTGGCTTAAAGCATGCGGTAATTCCTCACTGTTGCGACTATTATCGCCCCCAGTGCACTCTCTTCACGCTAGCTTCTGTTAACTAAGCTCTATACATTTCTATATCTTTAGCGTAACAACAGTGCATTTTTACCCCAACTTTGACAGCGCATATATCCCGAAACAAGTTCCATCCTTAGAATTCATTCCAAGTTGATATGCCTTGCGATCTCACGAGCTACAATTCCTATACTGAAATATGTGCCCTAAGGTAAATAAGTAACAACGTTAATTAGTGTCATCATGTTTATTATTCATTTATGAGTTTTATTTCCCGTAGAAGTAATGGCCGCCTCATTGAGTAATTCAGATCAATATTGGAATTGCGCTATTTGCCACACGCATGTTTCTTTTAAATATGGTTCAGCTCGAAAAGAAGGACACCGTATAGAACTGCGCCTTCCTTTATAACATACATATTTTGTTTCCGTTTCTTCTCTTTCTAATTATAAGGTGGGTGATGCCACATTTATATATTCCGAAGGCGTAGACAACTGGACGGGCTTGTAGACGTTCGGCGCTTAAAGCACAATACACGGACACCGGCAAAACTGACAGGAGCTTCGTTTTCCCCATGTGCATAATTTAGGCTTTTGGCCATGAATATTTATTTCTACCGGAGTCGATAAGTTTTGTTTTTCTGGCCCTGCTTTTAAAGGAGTACTGACGCATATTTTCCAAGTTGTGAAAACAGCATTACACGCTTCTTGCACGTATACAAGGTTGACGCTGATCAAGTACGAAGGTCGGGAAACATTTATAAGATATTCTCATTTCGTAATAACGTCATCAATATCTATGCGACGTCACGGCACCGAGCGAAATTTGCTGACCTCAACTCTAAGGCTAGGTGTGATGACGTTGCTCGCATAAAAATTCTAATCAATATTGTGACGTGCTATTTCTCTGGGTGTACTCACTTGTCGCAGCCACAGCAATCATAGTAACTAATTGAGCCAGTGTATCGTGGCCCCATGACGCATCCATCTCCTGGGGCAGAAACCGAAACTATGGTCCGTAAAAATTAGTATTATAACAGACTATTTAAAGCGTGGTAACGCTTGCAGAATATTGGTCCAGAATGTAGAGGGCTTGAACCTTCATTCGAATAAAAAATAACAGAAAAAACACCAGTTTCGCTCTATAAGGGTGAAGCAGTTAATGCGGTAGCAACATCTGAAAATTCTACACGAGGTGTAAGACTTGTAGCTGTAATGGCAGTATGGATTTCAGTAGACGTAAGCTGACTAAGTAAACACACGTGGTGTGGCATGTGTAGAGACATGAACAGAGAAAGCTCGATGTCCGCGAGCAACATCCGTTATAAGTGCAGGGTCTTGACTGCGCGTTGTCGCCCTGTGTTGACCTCGCGTTCCCGTACTGCGGTATGCTCATGGTGGGAACGATGTGTGGGTACCGCTTCGCGACTTTCAACTGCAGGGTTTTGTCGACGTTGTCGCCTAGCCTCGGCCTCCTGTTCTCGCAGCATCACGTCTGGGCATTCAGCTGCAGTGCGTGCCGCATACACAGCAGCACACTGTTTCGGCATGTGAACATGCGGAGTTGTCTTTGCGCGTATGTAGGTCGGCCTTGCTTCATTGCGATTAGCCTTCAGCTAGAGCTTCTCGGACGGCCCTGTGGCAACACGCGGGCGCATGTTTGCGCAATGTGATGGACGCGGTGCTTCGCTGCAGAAACGATGCATGCACAGTCGGTCGGTCGGTCGGTCGGTCGGCCGGCAAACTTTATTATCATGCACCGGCATATACTATTTTAGCCCCCGTACCTCGGCCACTACACGTGGGTTGTACAGAAGGCACTGGGCCGTGGGCATGGTGCTAGCGAATGAGAAGACGACGAGGAGTGCTTGATTCCCCGTTTCGATATATCGCCGACTTGTCTAAGCCTAGCGCTGCAACCTAGAACTAGTGCTGCTATAGCGAACACCCCCGTTGCAGGGTAAACGATGGCACAAGCTGACGGAGCCCGTATGGTCTGCATAGCCTCCCTAAACTGTTTTACAGTTTGTTTCAGCAAATGAAGTTGTCTAACCTGAGGTATTAGAATACAGCTTCTTATGTGCCCCAATTACCTGCGATTGGAACACGAAGTGCGCCTAAACATCTTTCGCCACCTGGCGTTCAAACTCTGACCCAAAAGGATATCATACAGGCAATGTGAGTAATGTTCTTCAGAAAGCTTACTAAACCTAAAGGAAACAGTAATTTTGCGCTTAATCATTGATGACGGAGCAAAATCGCGTATAGAGTGTTCATAAAGCGCGATGATGGTGTCGACGCACTGGCTTGCACGCGGGAAATTCTTAAGGATGTTCTATTCCGCTTACTGAGGCATGCGTCCGTGGCCTAATGATTATCGAATGGAGCTATTGTGCGAGGGGTCCTCTGTTCGAATCCTGCTATCGGTCAATTTCATTTATCTTTACGCATTAAATATGAAGTATTTCTTGGCGACGAACCACCACATTTCCGTATCGTATACGCTTCAAACCTCATTCGTGGGCCGATTCCGGAGATGGCGCGTCCTAAGAAAAAAAGCCGCCACCAGTATAATCACATCACTTTAAGGTTGAAGCTCGGATATTGTGTCGCACTTTTATTATTTGATAGTCTGAGAAGATATAAGGTAAAAGGCACGCGCTGTCAGTGTTGTGTTATATAGAGCGGCCTTTGTTCAAAATTTTACGTTTCAAATACAAGCGGCTGTCCCGCGAAGAGCTCAGAAGAATGCACGATTTTCGATACCGAAACTGAAGAAAGCTCTCTCTTCGCCTTCTGATTTCTTCTTTTAATCCCGCATCCCCTTCTCCCCGGGGCAGGGTAGGAAACCCGACGTCCGTTTGGTTAACTTCTCTGCCTTTCCTTTTTTTTTCTCTCTTTCCTCGCAATTAACACTCGCCGGAAATGACGCATGATCCAGAACGAGGCGGACCTCGCCATGAGCACTGTGATTAAGCGGCGGCTGCCTGCGGCGCCTTAAAGGATCTCCGAGGCGATGAGCTCGGTTTGACCTCAAAACCTTTGACCAACAAGTGCACACGTCGTCTGCCTAGGCCGCCAATATAAGGTTGCTAAAAAGAAAGCCCATTACCTGGCCTGCAGTTTCGCCAAGGCTCCTTCCAAATTATAAACTCCTGATTTGTAACCAATTTAGGCAAAGTGAAGTTTCGCTCTGCTGAATGTCGCGATTGATTTCTCTCTAAAGCCACATTTTACTTATCATTCTCTTTTTTTTTGCCCTTTCGCCAGGCGGCTGGAACACC
This sequence comes from Dermacentor variabilis, assembly GCF_050947875.1. NCBI lineage: Eukaryota > Metazoa > Arthropoda > Arachnida > Ixodida > Ixodidae > Dermacentor > Dermacentor variabilis. The sequence goes on along the minus strand of NC_134571.1, from coordinate 73,645,326 downwards.
GATATATGCTCACTGGATGACTTCTTCAGGATTTGCATAGTGCACACCGAACACATGCTGCTTCAAGAAGAATTTCAGATAAGGGGCGTCGTAGCCGTTCTAGACATCAAGGGCCTCAGCCTATTTCACGTAGCTCACTACACGCCTTCCGTTATCAGAACATTCATTACCCTTGTGCAGGTCAGTGGAATAGCAAGCGGTGCTGTTTTTTTCTCCCTCTTTGTTTCGCGATGGCATTTTTTTAGCACCTACGTCCTACCAATTCTTTCATTACGTCACATAATCAATGACAAGTTGCGTGAGTGCCTTGCTGCGGGGCCGACGTGTTGCTGGAAATTAATAGGAGACGATGCTCTGACTCGCTCGCACTTTCACGGCACGCGCATCTTCTCGCTCGTTCATCAGCTGTCTTCCACCTCAAGGCGCTGGCGCACTTGGAAAAATTGGGCGGCTGTACGTAATTGTACTCTAATAAATGTCTACGCTTGTAAGGGAAGGGGGGGGGGGCACGGAAAAAGCATTTAGCGAATGCATCCAGCTAGCCACACGATTGTTTGTTGGCCTGTGTTTAGCTTTCTACGTGTGTTACTGGGTCGATCACTGTAGTAATGTTATTCGTTATTTAATGTGACACGTACTTAATGTGACAGTTGATTATCTCTTCGTCTTTATTCCCTAATTGAGTCCGATAGAATGACTGTTTAGCTGGACATTATCAGTATATTGCTTTAAAGGCACAACTTTCTTTTAAATTTTGATCCGCATGGTACTCGTTGATATTATTTATCCTGGCTACATATTCTGGTGAATACAACAAAAGTTGTCACCCAGTTGTATCTAATAATAATAATAATAATAATAATAATAATAATAATAATAATAATAATAATAATAATAATAATAATAATAATAATAATAATAATAATAATAATAATAATAATAATAATAATAATAATAATAATCACAACTGCGGTCATAGCCAGCTGATCAGAAGGTTCGGCCGAACCAGTCCCACCTGTTCAATTAAAAAATTTCCGAACACGTATGCCATTCTGCAGGCTGCAAAGACACTTGCAGCTAGTGCGTGTTAGGTCTAACTAGCTGGCCGCTGAGTATTCGCTGCCCCATGGATAGCAGTTCGTGCTTGCTGCTTAGTCAGTGACTTCAGGAAAGACTAATAAACGTGTCACTGCTTGTGACTGCTAACTACGACATTCTAAACAACTTTTCAAAAATCCAGATGACAGGTAAATCAGGGAGCTGAAATTGTACGATGTTTAGGCAAATTTGTAACACTAACAACGCTTCTTCTATCAATGTGCAGAACCCTATGTTTTTGTTTTCGTACATGCACGAGGAGGTTACGTTTTCACCATAAAAAAACTATCGGCTGTATTTATCTTGGCTCCTTAGTACATCCCTTCACTGTATGTAGGCCACTGCCGTCGATATCAGTCGGAAAGAGAAACACTGGCCGTTGTCTGTGCAGCTGCTACTTCAAGACCGTTTCCCTCGCTCGTCAGCCCACATAGCTATGAAGGCACTTTTGTCTTTCTTGAGGGCGACTGGCCTATGTGAACGTTTTTGACTTGCGCAGGCCCTCCGCCTGCGTGCGCGAGATCACTGCGACTTTCCTCCCTCTCCCATCCCTCTCTCTATCTTATCTTTCTATTCCCTCTTCCCCGTCCCTCAGAGTAGGGTAGCCAAGCAGACGCATTTCTGGTTAACATCCCAGCCTACACCCTTTATTTCCTCCTCCTTCTCCTCCTCCTTCATTATATGTACTGAAGTAGGGTTATGTTTCTTGCAGTTCAAAGAAACAATGGGGCAGAATTATTATCCCAAAGACGGCTCATTAATTCTAATGTTGTATGTTTTTCTATAATCAGCTTAAGAACAAGGCGCCAGCAGACAAGGGGCGCAGTAAATAACCGGGCTTGATAAGTACAGTGTTTTTTCCTCCATTAGATATTTGCTATTTGCAAGTAGTGTTGGTGCTTTCCTACTTTACCGCTTCCCTTGTCGATTGGAGCTTTGTGTTGAAGCTGAATGTACGCTAACTTGCCCATGCGTGGTTAAGAATGCCTTTCTATTTGCGCTAAAAGATTATTAATTGAATGTCTGGGCTGTAGTCGCAACTGTCTATATAAGATTACGTTTTAGCTCCTGTACTGCCGTTGAAATGTCTTTAGCCTCATTCTGACAACCTTACTGCGACGTTCCACTATACGCAATTAAAAAGATGCTATAGCTTACTCATTATCCTTAAATCAGGAATCAGGAATGAGGAAACAGGGCGCTGTTTCCCTAACGGATTTATAAAGGGCGAAGTTTAGTCGACGAATATTTCAATAACAGATGGCGCTACTGCATTTGCTTACGTCACCGCCAGTAATTAAAAAGGTATTTAACGAATATTTGGTAATTATTGAACAAACCGCGGCGGCTACTCAGCATTCTGTAGTGTCTGCCGTGTTCAAGTAAGGAAGAGGAAAAAGCACAATTACATCGGTTAAATCCCATTTTTCTGTGAACTCTGTTTCCATTATAATAAAATGCCAAGTTTATATACATATGATAGAAGGGAAGGTTTAGTAGGTCTGCTACGTATTCAGGAGGAGACGCGGGCACCTTGTTTGTAAAAAGAACGTTCAAAACGGTCAATGAAGAGCAACGAAGCTGTCTTCTTCTTTCGTACAAGTGGTCACTTTTTTATACATATATGAGTACACAATTTCAGGACTGCCTACCCGTGAGGACCAAAGCTGTCTACATCATCAACAACCCTGCTTTATTCGACCTCTTATTCACTATTGCCAAGCCCTTCATGAAGGCCAAGCTGGTGAACAGGGTAAGCGTCACACAAGACATATACAGCTTTATTTCTGCTCGTTGTTCTGAGAACGTAACGGCGGCAGGTTAAACACATAACATGGCCTAAAGAAAACGAATATCCAGAACACAATGCCACAATAAATATAGAAAAAGAAATCTTAGGAGGTCATAAAAACTACAGTTACATAAAACACAACATGTTGCAAAAGAAAAGAATTGGAGCTATCCCTGCTTCAGAACGAAAATTAAATACCAAGGACGGTGTCACTCCTAATAGTCAAAAACATAACATTTACTTTCTATTCTAGTATTTATCGATGTATGATTGGCCTTCAGAAACTTCTTAAGGCAGCAAGTTCGCGTTTTTTTAAATAGTTGTTGCTCATTGGTACAGTTACCTTATGCTCATTCTTCTCCGATCAAACCTTATGAAATATGCATCCTAGTCAGCTTCTTGGCCCATGGCGTTCGCCGCACACTAACAGATGTTCTAAATTCTAATGTGATAGTGAAATTCTCTTGTGTAGGCGACTGGCAAACAGCGAAAAAGGTTTACTAGACGTCTGCGGAGCTCTATCGGTATAGGAAATTCAATACGAAGGCCGTTGTAATAGATATAAGTTGTGGAATTTCCGTCGAACAAAGCTGTGCTATTACGAGGGCATGTGTCTTTAAAATGCAGCGTATTTAAAGTCGAGTTAAAAGGACTTGGTCACAATATTATCTTGATTTGCCTGTCGCGCTGCTGCGCCAGCTGCACAATGCCCGGGAATGTCAGAAAAGCCCAGTTTCCACGGTAAAAATATGATAAGGTGCGTCTAATTGGACTTCACTTCCCCCATGAAATAGATTTCCTGATGGAAGCGTCACAGAAGAAAAGGAAATGGAACTAGTTTGTGCAAAACGACAAAAGACTGGCGACACTGACTATGTTCAAAGTATATTTTAGGTGGTGGGCGCACCAAATGCAGAATAGATAACAGTCGCACTGTCTTCCAACAGTCGCACTGAAGATGTTGAACTCGGTGTTCTCTGAGAACATGGTTAATTTATTGAGGGGCTTATTGAGCAGCTCTTAAGCACCCGTTCCTGCGCTGAGTGTCGACGTCGGCGGCATTACACCTGGTAACCAAGCGAACGAGCATAGGCGAAAGATGAAAGCGAACACGGAGTAAAGAATGAAAGAACAGCGGGCGCGAGGGAAAGTGAAGTAGGAGGATACAGGGAAAGCGTGAGGCGAAAAGTGGAGGAGGAGGAGTGGAGGGGAAACGGCCTGCGCATGCGCTCAGTTGCCGGCGGCCACGGCATCCGCCGATGGGTTGGCGATCTGCGCTTCTGTGGGGGCGGGGGGGGGCGGGATTCTACGCTTGTCCAGGGCGTTAGCTGCTGAGGTCAGTCCACGGTACTGGCGTGTGTGACGTGTATAACTGCTCTCGCAATGGACGATGGTGAGCACTTACGAGTAAGGCTCGATCTGACGCTCTCTTGGGTGTTGCCGCTGCTGACACTGTTAGCATGACTTCCCCGCGACGAAGGGCCGCTCTCGTCGGTGGTGGGACGAAAGCGGGAGAAGAAATGCGTAGTGCCGCCCAGTACGGGCTGTGAGGCGACAATATGGCTACAATATGGCGCCAGAGTAGCGCGCGACGTCTGTATGGAAACCAGGCGCGCTACTCACAGAGCTCTTCGTAATATAAAACTATATAATCACAATAGAAAATATTGACACGCGAAATGAAAACACGTGTAGAGATGCGCTTATAGTTCGCGTTAGGGAGTAACGTAATCGTCGGTAAATTTTCTCTTTCTTTTTGCATTTTGACTTCTAGATTCGCTTCTTCGGCTACGACTGGGAGGAGTTACACAGTCTTGTGCCGGATGACGTCATTCCGGAGGAGCACGGCGGCACCAACGAAAGCTACGACTTTGACACGATAGAGGAGGAACTTAAGAGCGAAGAGAAGTTCTTCGAGAAGATTAACGCCTACGGTTATCGCAAGAAGGCGAAGAACGGCAAATGAACTAACCAACAGACAGCTGGGATAAACAATATGACATTCAATCAACTTTTCATTTTATTGCACTCTTGCTGGAAACATTGGTTGTGTTCTTGTTCATTGCTGCGCCGTGCAAAGTACTTGTAGCGTAGGCTGCTGAAGCTTTTTGCACAACGTCAGCAAATTCGCAGGGGATACCAACCTTGCATCTGTAAAGTATTCACTCTGAACTTTAGCATTTCGATACGACATTTAACCGAGAAGCAACCAGAATACGGGACAGGAATGAGGATAGGACTAGACCCTGACAACCAGCAAGTGCGTTTGTTTTGGAACCGCAATATATGCCAAGTTGGGTCCGTGGGCTTGCGACACTGGTTATGTGCTGCTCTTCAATGAACCTCTTTGATGCGAACTTGGTTTGCTGAGTAGGTGCGTTTAGGTATGTGCCACCCTTCAATTAAAAAATAATACTTTATAATATATCCGGCGCTGGGTGGAATCGAATACCCGACATTCATGTCGATGCATTCTTGTCTGGATGTAAATTCACACAGGCGCCGCAAGATGGTGCATCGTGTTCAGTGGGAGTAGAGTGAGCTGTGTTGCGCGTCTGGTGGAAAGCGCCTGTCGCGCCTCTATTTGATAAATCTGGTCACATGCTTGAAAAGCATCTTTTGAGGCAAAGCCAACTGCATAGCTGGGCCTGCACTGCCGCCCGCCGCGCCACCATCGTCGCGAGCCTCTGCCACGCCATTGTTGGATGTGTCATGTTGATGAAATTTGGATGGACATTCTTTCTGTTGCCCTACGGCGCAGCTTCAAGATTTCTGTGCGGTGCTTCTAAGTTCTATACAATGCATTTCAAACTTTTGTAATCGGTCGTTTTGTGTAATTACATTGCGACTTTTACTAGTGTAAGTGAAGAATAAGGAAGCGCCATATCTGTGACTCATGAATCTGAGTATTCGGCGAACTTGTTAACAACTAGCTTTTTCTCTCACCCGCTATGTCATCTATTTTCAAAGCACAAGATAAGCTGTCCCTCCTGTCAAACATGTGTCCAGAACAAGTGATATACGAAGCAAAATCAACGCCGCACGTCGAAATCGGTAGTGCGGGTGGAAGGCATCTGCTGTTCATTATGACTCATTATTTATTCCAGCGTAACGGTACGTTCCATAACGCACAGACCTATTCGCGTCACGCACGAAATCCGATCACATATATAGAGTAAGTATAAATCTCACTAGCAATATGTTTCCTTTAAGAACAGGCGACAACATTCAAGACATGCATAGGTCCTCTCGCGCTATCTAACGGCTGGTTAGCCGGTTAAGCAACTGTACCGGAAAAAGATACAAATGTCCGCGTATGAATACATATTTAAAAATTCACCTTACATATGTAGTATGGAGGCATAATACAGTCTATTACAGTCCGTCGAAGTCCGTCGAACTGCGAAGTATAAAATTTGAAACCGTTTCTAGCATCTATTACGCAATACCTATCTCGATCAGCGCGAAATTCTACTTAGCTTGCGTTATTTACAAAGTACGAAGCACCGATAATTTGTAGACCTTTATGTATGCGCAGTCGTTGTTTGCTCAAGTTGCCTATTTTATCTGTCAAAGCACTGTGTCGAAAACGGCGTGCAACAAGCGATATTTAGAATTTACTCTGTCTAGCATAGTGTCTGTTCGGGGTTTCTTAAGTTCAAGAAAAATGATGCTGCCCATAGCGACTCGCAACGGACGACTTGTAGCATCAATTTTATCTAAATTGGTTCTTTCTTCAAGTTTTCATTTTTTTCTTTGATGTGAAAGTATTCTTGCCGCCAAAGACGCAGAATGAACGAGGAAGCACAGTCGGCTGCTGAGCTGCACCGTTTCCTGCTTTCAAGAAGAGTGGCTTTCCTGCTTAACCTGTATGCGTCGGCGGGTTATAATATGGCGGACCTAGGCGCAACTCTGTTCTTTTAGGGAGCATATACAGAACTCCAAGTGGGAAGCCCGAGAGATGAATGCGGCTGCAAACATGTGCCTCATACATGTGGCGTTTCGGTGAAACAATATGGCGTATCAGTACATTGCTTCGATGCTAATCACATTAACGTCGACAATCATCATGAAATGGATTATTTCGGAACAATTTTCTTTTCTTATGGCCCCGCACTTTACCACCGAGTAGAGCACCTTTAGAAACAGAGACGATTTGGAATACAGGTTTATTGATGTCGATTCTATCGTAGCACATACGTACGAGGAGGATTCGTTACAAATCAAACAAGGAGCAGCACACACAGTGCGTTAAAAAAGGAAGAATGAAAAATAACTGCTAAGGAATCATAACAAAATCTGAAACATGTAAGACAAAAGAAAAAAAATGTGCTGGCAACCCTGGCATCGTAATACTATACTTGATGCTATAAACTTACAAATTACGTACATTGCAGACTGCCCCGTTGCTGCGGCCAAACTTTAGAGCTGCAAACGATAAAAGCTTTGAAACAGTAATCGAAAACGCTGCTAGAGTCGTTGACGAATGACGTTACTGTCTTCAGTGAGCATGAGCGAAAAAGCAGCTCAGCTTTATACGGGCTATTGTATCCAAGAATATGCGACATCTGTAATTAAAGTTCCTCGACCCGACATCTGGTAGCTTCTATTTGTTTTATTTTTTTAAAACAACGACAGCTGCTACAGAGATCCAGTTTCCGAGCGGGCCATGCACATGTGTCGCAGGCCCATACTTCAGCAAAATTATACTGCGCTGTGCAGGAAGCTACCAAGAACGCTGGGACGTTTCTTACCGTGCACGCTTAACACCGTCCTCAACGCTGAACAAACGAGGCCATGGCATGGAATGACACGCGGCGTAAAGAACGCGTGCTTTCGCTTCCCTGATCGACAGATGGCAGCTGTAGGTTCCAGTGCGGTGTGTCCTTATTGTGGAACAGATCACATATCGGGAGCAGCTTTGTTGCGCACTAAAGGAAGGAAAGAAAGAAAGATAGAAAGAAAGAAAGAAAGAAAGAAAGAAAGAAAGAAAGAAAGAAAGAAAGAAAGAAAGAAAGAAAGAAAGAAAGGAAGAAAGAAAGATCACAGTAAGCCTGAGTTTAACAACTCAAATCTTAATTCAGAATGTACTCTCAACTCGGGTTACTTAGACATCATGCAAAAAAGGTGAGGCTTGCAGACAGGACACACTAGAAGATAAGTGGACAACACGAACGCCGACTATCAACTGAAGGGAGCACTGAGGCTCGGCTTTCTGTCGTTCTTACTTAGACACGTATATACTTGTAGGCCATTATAGCTTAAAAAATTAAACCACGAAGGCTCTTTTCTCTTTTTCTTCCGCAATAGAAATATGAAGCCTTCTTCATTCCAATGATGAAAATCAGGGCACAAAGTAACACATATGAAACAGAATTAAACTTCGGTAAATATATAGATATATGTTCAATAGGGGCACCTACGAGTGTTGAAACAACGCTTGGGTCCTGTGCATCTAAGTTGCAGAGAAAGGATCTCGGGGGTCGCTTCCGGTCCCTTACATTGCAGCATACGAAAGTTCAAGTAGGGAAGCCAAGATTCAGGTGTTCTGAAAGGCATTTAGTCTTATCCGTAAAGTGGAGCTACGTATATAGCTGTAAATTCGCAGGTATACTCGCCAATTGCTGTATACACGGTGGTGCACAAATGAGCTACCTAGGCTGTAAGCTTATTGTTAATTTCGGGGTCTAAAGCGAAAGTAAATCTCCGGGAAGGTTAGCGTGGAAGAGCACAGGACCACAGTCAAATTTCTGTTTCTCCAAAGGAAAGGTACGAAGCAGATCCATGGTGAAATGCCACAATTATTGGATGACCGTAGCCCTTCATATTTTAGCGTTAAGCATTCAGTTGTCAATTTTAAAGCTGACCATTCAGAGTTGAAAGTTAGAAATCTAGTGGAAGGCTGGCTTCTGTCTTTGGGTCCGGAAATGTGAAAGCCATGGATGACATGTTCGTGGAGGACCGCCGAATGTAAGCCAGAAATATTGCTCCATATCTGTAAATATTACGGGAGGGAGTTGTTCCCATTATCCACTACGACTGGGATATGAGTAACCTTCAGCAAAGTGGATAGCAGAAGTATTGACAACTGAGCACAAGAAGAATCGTGTGGAGACGTGCGTGCCTCTGTTGGGAACTTTTGCAAAAACTGGGTCAGATTTTCTGGATAAGCTGGTAACTGGTGATGAAACATGGATCTGCCTTATGATACCGAGATCAAGGAACAATCTACGGAATGCAGGGTACAGTGGTTTGCTCAGGCCAAACAACTTCCGTGTGCAAAGGTTGGCGCAGAAGTAGATGGCAACAGTTTTGGGGGATAATAAGGGAGTTAATCTGCTGGTGAACTACCTCCAACATGGTGCACTCATGAATGCAGGATCCATAAGCCACCACGACTGGGATATGAGAAACCTTCAGCAACGTGGATAGGTGAAGTATTGAGGACGGAGCAAAAAATGAATCAACGAATTTGAGGCTAAACATCAAAGAAAAATAACGTTCTAGGGAGACTCTCCGAAGATGTCATCCTGTTCCATCACAATGACTCCTCACACGCTGTAGGTGAACCGTAGGCAAAACTGACCTCCTTTCAAGTGACGCCTCATCAACCCTGTTCGCTCAACCTGGCGCACTCTATGATCGTTTCTCAAAACTAAAAAAAAGAAGCAACTTAACTGGCAACGATTTGATAGTTCTCTGGAGGCAACTAATACTGCAATTGGTGCTTATAACAACCAACGGAAGAATTTTATCTGCAGAGACACCAGTAGGCCGCAGGATAGATGTTGCAAGTGCATTGACTTCCTCGGCAAACATCTAGAATAGTGCGAGAGTTACACCGTCCTAGTTGATGTTTATTGGGTAAGTCTAGATATTCATCAGCGTCCCCTTAGAACAAGCCATATGACAATTGGGTGCATTTTTGAAATGAAAGGTATAGGAGTGGATGAGTACAGTGGTTAACACCAGTAACACATAGAAAATATGCCAGCAAAAAAAAAAGAAACTAAAGAAAGTGATCACAAACAATCTAGTTGTTTCTAAGCGGTTTCGGTTAGTTGATTCACTTGGTAAGTATACACACCTGACCTAAAGCGCGATAAACAAGGATACAAGAAGGAAAACCAGCTGTCGGGTTTTCCTTCTTGTACCCTCCTTTTGTACCCTACGCTGATGCTCGCAACAGAGACAATATATACCTATCACAAATCCACCCAAGGAATATTGAACGATTAAAGCGGTTAATCGCAGCAAAAAGGCATGGATAGAAACAATCACCGTTGCATGACAAGTTCTCTGGTGCTGTGCGTATCCTTTTTTCTAACCTCTATATGCTGCTCGCCTGGCTACCCGACATAGAAGAGGAGGGGTCTGTCTTTCTTATAGTGTTGTTCGCCGCAGAAAACGTCTTACATCCTATTATTGAATGTATATTCGGTGTCTAGTTGTTCCGGAGATGTGCACGGCGTTGACTCATCGATCAAATGCAAGCGTCAACTGGGAATGGAAATAAGGGACAGCTTGTGCCACGCATTGCTGATCGACTGATTACGAAACCACTGGTTGAAACCGCGAGAGCAGAGCAATTTTGATTCTGACTATTCTGCATCCCTGCAAGAAGACTAAGAGGAAGAAGCGTAGCTGCGATGGCTAATCAGGGACAAGAGGCAAGAACAACCACAACAAGGGTGGCTATCGTGGAAAATTTTTGCGGCTTCGAGGGCGACATCAGCAGCGGTCACTGACACCGGTGAGCGGTGCCACGGCACCAATCAGTCCTTCAACTGCCACCGTGGCGGAGGGGCAAGGCAGCAATGGGGATGTGCAAGCATGGCAAGGGCCGCCATTACCCCAGCCAAGGCCGTATTGTCGATGGAACAAGTGATATTACAAAACACTACATCAGTCACTGCGCAGGCGGGGCATGAATAATTGCTATCAAAATATCGCCATATTCCAGTGGAACTCGAATAGACTTCGCTGTAAGTGTGCGGATATTACAAAACTGGTCGCTCAGTTCTCCTTTTCAGTGTTATGTATTACAAAGGCCGGTGCAGACAATGCTTTTAGACTGCCTAACTACGTTGTTTTTACGTCCAGTCGATCTGCAAGACTAAGCAGAGCGATGATCTCTGTTCGAAGTAACCTGCCGTCGGCGTTATTAAGTGCCGCAGCGTCAGACATCCTAGAATACCTAGCATGTGAAGTTCGGTTTGGCCGAGTAAATATCACTGCAGTCAGTGTTCATCTATAAACATGTAGAAATATTTAACTTTCCACATTGACGGGTCTATTTCAGAAATACACGAAAGATGTAATATCTTGTGGGGATTTCAATGCACAACATGTTATGTGGGGAAGCGCCTACTGTGACCGTCGTGAAAATGACCTAGAAAAGGGAATTCAGAAGAGTGGTCTGTGTTTGTTGAATGACGGCTCAGTGACTCTCCTAGGGAGCTTTAATTACTCCAGCTGCCTGGACCTCACGTTCTGCTCAAACGATATTGCACGTGGAGCAACATGGAGAACAGACATTGAAAGAAGGGGTAGTGATCATTTTCCTATTCTAATACAGCCTTCCAAACTACGATTTTCGACTTATCGGCGCTCTGCAAAGATAACAAATTGGCAGGCATTTCGATACAACATTACAAGTCAAGCTGATGCGGTCAGTGGTACAGACAGTCGGTTATCGCTTATAGAAGAGGCATTAAACCTTTGTTCAAAGTTTGTCAAAATTCGTGAAGGTTACGCTGGTGTAGACTCTGCATACGAAAGGTCCAGAGCTGAAAGAAAATACCGACGGATAGGCCTTATTGAAGATTACCGAGAATATCAAAAGATATATGATCGCATGGGTCGGCAGCTGGAGCGCCAAGGTACAAAGCGCTGGCAGGAATTCTACACTTCACTTACTCCCCTTAAGCCTGAATCAGAATTATGGAATGTTCTGCGCTTTAATTATGGGGCAGTAACAGGCCAACCATTCAGAGGTCTAGCTTTAATCTAGAAAGTACCGGAAACGGCCATTGCAAACGAGTTCGTCAGTTTATTACACGTCCAAGTGCAGCCTGAGTACACTAACTCTGTCGAAGAAGTCAAAGCATCGATCAATTTTTCTATCGATAGCCATCATCATGACCTGGATCAGCCGATGTCATTAGAAGAATTAAATAACGCACTTGTATCGTGCCGCTAGAGGACAGCGGCTGGACTTGACCGGGTCACATATGCTGCCCTGAAAAACCTTGGTCCTGTGGCCACAAAAATTTTTTTAAATATTACTCAATGATGCATCGATATCGGAATGTCTTCCTCCCTCCTGGAATATTGCACGAGTGGTTTCGATACTAAAACCGGGTAAAACTCCTTTATTGCTAGATTCTTTCTGCCCTGTCGGTCTGACAAGTTGTCTATGCAGACTTATGGAAAAACATGGTAGAGGCTAGGCTGCAGTGGTGGACCGAATGCACCAATGCACTACCCGAGAATATGGCGGGCTTCCGCAGGCACCGGTGTGCAATGGATGCTATGTTAGTTCTTGTTACATACGTAGATAGTGAGAGGAGCTGTGGAATAATCACTATTGCTGTGTTTCTAGACATAAAGCGCGTATTTGACACAGCCAACCACACTTAAGTACTCCATGGTTTAATTCAAATTGGCGTAGTTGACCGAACGCTGAGATGGATTGCGGATTTGTTAAGAGACAGGAAAATATTAAATGAAACTGCGGATGGCAAAAGCACAGAGCATAAAGGTAATCAAGGCGTTCCGCAAGGTAGTGTACTCAGTCCATCTCTATTTAACCGTTATGGCTAAATTACCCCATATCCTGCCTGCTACTTTGAATTATTCACTGTATGCAAACGACTCATGCATTTGGGCATCTTATTCGAGTACTCAAGCAATTCAGCAAAAGCTACAAGGTGGTCTAAGACTAATGAATGATTTTTTGAAAAGCAGAGGTATGATTATTTCACTGAGGAAACTGCTGTACTTCATTTCACAAGGAAATACCTCAAGAGATTCCAGCTCGTGCTAGACTCTCAGCATCTGCAACTTGCGAGACAAGTTCTTGGGTATTGTCTTAGACAGACGGCTATCATGGGTTCCGCATATAAAAGCAGTAGAGGAGAAAGCTAACTCCCTAATCAACATTCTACGTAGACTTGCTGGAATGAGATTGGGCATATAATTCAATCTCTTCCTTATTACGCATTCACTCGGCAGTCATTAGACAAAGAAAAGCATACTCTGCTCTTGTGCTACATGGTCTATCCTGTAATCTAGAGGAAACAAAATATTTCTGGCCAGAAGGCTTCGAATATGTCTTGGTGTTCCACGTGCATCTGCCAGTGCTTTGGTCATTGCCGAGTCCTGTCAACTAACTTTTCAGGCACGTTTGATGCAATAACTTTTCATAATTTACGGAAACTTGTTGTCACTGTTTTCGCTTGGCAACACAACACGCTAGTCATCAACTATATCAAAACCTTCAGGAGAGAACCGCTGTACGCATACGTTAAGAATTAGGGTGGTACGAAAACCTACTGCCTGCTTACGAATACTGGCCTACTTGCGCAACTCATCCCCCATGGCGACTATCAATTCCAGAAATAGTCACTTCAATTCCTGTATTAAGTTGCAAATGAGAGATGCCCGTAGTTGCGATAAAGCAATTAAATTGATCACATGCTTACACTAATTACGTAGATCGCATTCACGTGTATACCGATGGATCATGCTTGAAACAAAGCCCCACAACTGCGTTTTATATAGCTGCCTACCATGAGAAAAGAGCTTATAGGCTTTGCCAATTTACAACTTCCACAACGGCAAAACTTTACGCAATACTCTCTGCTTTATGTCACTTATGTGAGCAGTAAGGACCACTTCGATGGGTAAATGTCACTGACTCACAAGCCTCATTGCAGTGCTTAAAAGAAATCAGCTTAGGAAAAGCAAGCAGCACATTGACATAAGAAACACAGAAGACATACGACAAAGCGAAATATCTATAACACGACAGAACTTTCCAGTGGACTCCAAGTCTCTGTGAAACCATGGGAAATGTGACAGCTGATCACATGGCACGTGCAGCACATCAAGAGAAAGAATTATCACTACTTCCTGTAGCGGCGAGTGACGTGCAATGTCTATGAACAAACTATGCGGTAGATTGTCCAAGGAAACTTGGTTCACAAATGATGCACAGAACTCTCAATTATATAATATAGATCCTGGAATAGAATTCAATACTCCGTTTAAAATTAGTCGATCTGTTGAAAAAACAGTTCACAGGCTTCGACTAGGCACTGCCTATACTAAAAGCTTCCTGTATAGGATAAAAACTAACGGTGCTACATGCTCATGTGAAGAGGCTGACGAAGGCATAGAACACCTTCTTCTATACTGTAAAAATCCCGATTCTCGCCTCGAGAATCTCTCGAAAAAACTACATGGCTTGGATAGACGGCCACTATCCTGAGGAAAAATTTTAGGTCCATGGCCTATACAAACACACATTGCGGTAGAAGTGTTGAGAGTGCACATTAGGCACGTTGCCTGTGCCTGTTCCCACCATCTGGCAACACTACCGTCAGAAAGGCCGCAGGCAGCATTTTGTACTACGATTTCGGAGTATTACACCTGCCTCCCGTCAGGCTTCACCCCGCAACTAAGCCATCGATTCCTCCATGGTGTTTGGCTCGACCCGCAGTGCACCTCACCGTACCAGGAATCAGGAAACAATCTGAGCTGTCATCACCTGCTCTTAAACAACTAACTCTGCTCCTTTTGCACGAGAGGTACGCCGAACACGTACATATTTATACTGATGGATCGGCAACTCTCCAGTGTTCCTCTGGAACCGTGGTCTACCCAGCGAAAGCCACCACCATCAGTTTCAAGACATGTCACCCAACGACACCGATGGCCGCGGAACTAGCAGCCCTTCGCGCTGCACTTCGTCTCGTCGGCCAAGAACAACCTCGAAGATGGTCAATATTCAGTGACTCGCAGGCTGCACTGCAATCTTCGCTATCGGCCCTGCGGCGCGGACCACACGAACAACTGGTATTTGAGATTAGAGAACTCATTCATACCTTAACTGAGAAAGGACACCACGTGACATTTCAGTGGCTTCCAAGTCACTGCGGAGTCATAGGGAACGAACACGCTGACAACGCTGCTCGGTCGGCTCTTCAAGGGGACGAAGATGAGCCGATACCGTTATCAAGGACAGATGCCGCTCGAAAACTTCGAATGATCAGCCGTGACATCACGTTCTCCTTGTGGAACGCTGGAAGTTTTCACGACTACCGACTCCACAATCTTGACTACCCTCTACGCCTTTGTATTCCAGCTGGACTCTGCCGTCGCGAAGCTACCCTGCTTTGTCGACTATGGCTAGGGGTGGCTTTCACCAAGTCTTTCGCTTACCGAATTGGATGGGCCGACGACGCCACGTGTGAGGACTGTGGCAACGAGGAGACTTTTCAACACTTTCTTTGTGACTGTCCTCGATATAATTTACAGAGACAATCACTCGCAACCGCGATAGCGCGCTTTGACCAAAGACCTCTCACAGAGGAACTTATCTTAATATACCGCCATCACAAGCCATCGCAGCAGAGGGCGACGAGGGCACTGTTGCGGTTTTTGAGGGCGACAGAATTGGACAGGCGGCTGTAGCCTGAACAGATGTTGATAGTGCGGCAAGTGTCACTGTGCTGTGCGATGACAGTATTCGGTGCCAGTGACCGATTGTGATTGTGTGTCTACGCTCCTTCCATTCCTTATCTCTACTTTGTTACCACTTTACCTCCCCCTCCCCTCTCTCCCCGGTGTAGGGTAGCCAACCGGATCTTTTTTCTGGTTAACCTCCCTGCCTTTCCCCTTTCCTCTCTCTCTCTCTCTCTCAAACCATCGCTGCGCGCGCCTTAGTACAATTCTTGAAGGAATAAAAAATATCACAGAAATACTAAGTCATATAATAGTTATAGCTCGCATCGTTATTATTAACAGGCACCCTTAATTACATGCTCAATGTGTCTTCGTGTTCATGCAGCATTTGTATTCGTTGCATTAGAGTGCGGCTGTGGGAACTCATCTGTTGCGCGAACATTCATGTATATTTCAGTACTGAGGCTTAGTACGTGAATGTTCATTCATATGTGTATTTTTCCAGTTTGGTGATTGTTGACAACTTTCCGACGATAACTATCCCGTAAGAGGAGTAGCCGGCATCACACATATGTACAAACCTCTCTTTAAATACATTTGATAATAAAAGCACCGAACAATTTAGCTTGACCCTCTCAATCTTCTGCGATCTCTCCCCCCCCCCCCTCTCGCCACCGCAATCATGCATGTGAGCACGCGCGCGGAAAATGGATTCACAAACAAGCAGAAATAAGGACTGAAATCTTCTGGCTGCTGCCGTCGCATACACTTCTGCTTAGCGTGACATTGGTTCAGGCGAGATGTCATGTGTAACCTGAATTTATTCCTCTGTCGTGCCAAACAATCTCCCAGTACAGTGACCTGTCGATGACTAATCGAGCAAGAAGTGCCGCTCGTAGAAAGGTTTCACCCGGCTGTATGCACCACATGTCCGCGATAACAATGATTCGCCTAAGTAGTAGAGATATATGTACTTCGACGTATCGCTGTCTTTATATACAAGGTGGTGAGTGTGACTCCCAGTCGTGGCGTCCGCATTTAGATTGGGTGTAATGCAAAAAACAGTCGCGTATTTGGGCTTACGTGAGTGCTAAAGATCACGAGGTGGTCCAAATTAATCCAAAGCCTCCTGCAACGATGTCCCTCATCATACACTGTGACATTCCGGGTCGTTAAACCATACAATTTATTTTAATTTATTGACTGTTGTTATGGGCGTCTCAGCCTCCGAATACGTAGCATAACTTAGGACCATACTCCACGCTCGATGTATATTAGAGGCCGCGTGAGTCAATCTTGTCTGAGAGATATTTTTTTATTATTCTCCATACTCTACCCATCTTCCCGCACCCCAGCGTAGACCATAGAGCCAATCCCTTTTACAACAAAATTTATTAAGGCGAAAGCCTTAAGTGGCTCGTTGCACTGGCTCATGCCCGAAGAAAGCGGCGTCTAGTCCAGTGGTGCAAGAAATCAGTGATGAAAAAAAAATATCATCAGTAATTTCTAATATACGCATAAGCAAGCAAAGATGTACCTGTCTCAGGAAACGAAAGAAACAAGGAAGGAAAGATATAAAGAACGAAAGAAGGAACGAAGGAATAAACGAAGGAAAGAACAAAGAAAGAGAACGAAAGAAAGAACGACGCAAAGAAAGAGAGAACGAAAGAAAAAACGAAAGAACCTTTAAGTATAGAGTGCATCAGGTGGTCCCATGTGTCATTATGCGGGTCGATCTACAGCGCCGCACGTTTGCTTCACATTGCGATTTGTTATGTCTTCCAAGAATACTGACTCCTCTGATGGTATACCTGAATGCATTACCATGCGTGTAGCAGGCTTTCGCCTTCACTTGCTACAGGAGTGTAACGTGGTGCCGAACGTTTTTCATTCGTTCATAAGATTGTCTACACCCGCCATGCAGATAGTCCCCAGCAATGTATTAGCTATTTGTCGCAGGTCTTTATTAGATGGCCTGCATCTTAGTTAAAGCTTTCGCGCGCTCAAGGAAAATATGCATCTATGCCCTGTGACATAGATGAATATTTACATAAAAGCGTGGAGGCCTTCCCCGCGTAGAAATTAAGGTAGTGGCTTAGCGACCTGATCGTATATGAGGTGACGCCTGCAACTGTTTGTCTGAACCGTTAGTATAGATTGTAAGCTATCGAGTGGCCTTCCTTCCTGGACAGAGCTACAGAACGAGTGCTGAATATCCGCTAGCTGTAAAGGCTGAATCAGCAGAGCTTGGGTAATTAACGAGGCCTTCGGGCGTTCTATCCCAAGCTTTGGTAACGGATTGCGTAAAGGTCGCCTCAGCCGGTTTTCTCCGAGCTTGCAGCCCAAGGAAAATTAAGCGAAAGAGAGCAGGCAAGCGCTCTTCGGAGGGATATGGCAACCGCAGTACAGCAGCGCAAGCTTCAGCATCCTACCATCCTACCGCATGGGGAGCGAAACGCACTGCCAGGCAACGCGTGCGCGTTATCAGCAATGACGCAAGTGCATGCGCTGCCGAAACCGTGCGCTGATAAGGCTTGTCGCGCGGTTTCTGCGTATCTGCAACGGCATTTTATGCCTGTCTGCATCGCGGTAGCATACAGTATACGGAGTTATGAATAACGAGTGTCTATAAACATATGCTCCACACATCTCACTAGAATTTGACCTTTTCTTTGAAATGGCAACAATTTCTGAACTCTGTTAAGTGTTGCCTAAGTGGAGTATTTACGAGCTACACAGGTATTTGAATAATATGGAGGTATAAATCGTCTTCTACAAAATAAATATAAATATCTTTAAACACTTTTTAAAAGTTCAGTCCATTTACAGAGAAAAGCCGTACAGGATTCGACCCGTTGAGTGAATTTCAGAGCGCTGTTCTGCAAGTACATTTCAGCACAAGGGCGACTGAGTACGAAGCTGAATATGACCCCGTCATTCGCTGTTGACGTTCAGTAACCTTGGTTGTATCCCACGTATTCGAACACGTTGTTTTCCTTACACTCGTTGCTTTCCTTCAGTGGATGATTAAGGTGTCGCAATAGAACCTGCATATTGTCACGCTCGATTAAACATAGAGTACAATACTAGGACGCAGAAGGTCGTGGTTGCTCTGGTTGAAATGAGGAGCAAGCAAGGAAGCAAGCAAGAAGGCCGGCAAGCAAGAAATAAAGTAGCAGCCGTTCACACCAAGCTGACGGCTTTGCACTTTCCTCTGGCGACAAAGTAATGCTACGCTCAATTACCGATACAGGACGAGGACGAAGAAGCTCGTGGTAACTGCCACTGAAAGTAAGGAGCAAGCAACTAAATAGCCGCTTGCTTATCTTGCAACAATATTATGCGCAAATGACTCAACCTTGAATCTCGATATGTCTAAAAGACCGAAAATAATTAGTTCGAGAAGTTCGAGGATGACGAGTTCCTCGGTTTTCTGGTACATGCAATGTAATGCTTTATAAGTGTGCTCCGTATTCCCCCTGCTCTACGCACCATTTACATGCTTAAGTGAGTAATTAGACAGATTAATAATGTACCGTTCTCTTTCCTCAGCTGAGCCCAATTTCGATAATGTTTATTCATTGTGCTTAAACTACATTTTGAACATTCTCTCTAGTCACGTTGACATGACAATATTATTGAATTTTTGTTTGGAATTGCCTTTAGAAGAGACTGCTTTGTACATTTTCGTTGCTGCCGATATCGCATTTCTGTATTTTTTTTTTTTTTCACTTTCAGCCACCTGCTGCCATTTTGATTCGTACTGGCCGTTAAGACTAGCCAAATCGACATTTAGATTTCCGTGACATTTAGACTAACGCCACGGAATTATGTGCTTTCTTTGTGAAAAGAAAGTAATTAATTAAGTCATTATCCGATTGATTTATTGACTGACTGAAAATTCAGAACCTCCCAGGCTGCTCAAAATGTAGCACGTTCCGATTGAAATACCAACGAAACGTGTTCCGCAGTCCAAACATTGTTAGGAGAACAAAGTTTGCTTAAGCCACGTGCGTTACTTCAACACAGCGCTTTTTTCTCTCTTTCTCTCTTCCAGCTGGGAGACTACGCACTGTCTCGAGCTCCGCCGTTTCGGGTCTCATTCAGCCCTTTTCTTCTCGGGCTACCGCGTGGTACACGCTGGGCCCGGAACCTGCGAGTTACGCACACGTATAATAAAGCTCCGTATTTAAAAAACGGGCCTGGAGGTGAAGCTCTTCGTCCACTTCGCAGAGTGTAGAGCTTTACCGATAACGGATAACATTCAATAACCGTAATAACCGCTTCCGAGGTCTGGAAAGGCGCAGTGAAAACAACGGCGGTGCGCGTGGCGAGATAGACCGTGAAAAAAGAAAGAAATGTTGCCCAACATATGATACACGATAAGAAGCTGCTCGCACTCCTCTCGGCTAAGGGCTGCGAGTGGCTCGTCAGACCATTTCAAGCGCGGTGACTGCAGAGGAGCGTCGTTCAGTCTCGACCTCTTCTGCTGGAGGACCTTTTTAAAATAGCGGTAAGGCACGGGGTACGTGTTTCCGGTGTGTATACTCGCGGCGAGGTGCCACCTGGCGTGCGTGCGTTGGTTTTGCGGTGTCGGGCGACCACAGTGAAAATCCGGTCGAAGTATCTCCTATCTGTTTACCTATGAAAGCTTGTGAAAAAAAAACCGTTCCAAGTCTTTAACCATTGAATAATAATTTATTACCCCATTACAGTGGACCACATTTACTTGACAAATATTTTTAAAGTGCAAAAAAGCCATATGGTCACTAACAATTATATAGTTTTTCTGAGCTATATTTATTTATTTATTCATTTATTTACTTATTTAGTTTAATTGCTTTGTTTGTCCTTGATCAAGGCGAGTGCTCGTTGAAGCTGTGCTATGTGGACTAGAAATGCATAAGTCGGCACGAGCTTGGCTGACGCTTTCCCGACAGCGCCTCCGAGTATTTCGTGCTCTGCAACTAGACGTCATTCCCATATAAAATTTTTCCTGCTGCAACTGACGTTTGCGGCCTAGCGCGGTTACTTTGGCGAGCCCAGAATATCATCGGTTGCAGTTGGCTAAAGATATTTCACACGCTTTGCCTAATTATGCGACACGCGTTATTTGATGCGTTTCAATGTGTAAGAATGATGCCTCATTCCTGGAGGCCAGGTGTCCACGAGCGAGTGCGTACATTTGACCGAAATGGATTGATCAGAACGTGACCAAATCCAGAGCAAAAAAAAAAAAATCTTGTAATTTTAGGCATATTCTATTTGCCCGGCTGTTGTGTGATGAATCCTGTTTCTTGCCGCTAGCTTTAGCGGACCATCTTGACCATTGCCGTTAAACTTGAATTAATCGATAAATAATTCGATCAACCAATCGACCAAGGAGTCTCTTACTTCTCTACGGAATATTAAAGATGACGAAATCTGAAGTCTGCTGGTGTTTGTGCTTGTAAAAAGCTGAATGGTCTACACATTTACAATGTTTCTCTACTGAATGAAGGATTTGCTATCAATCCCGCGTGATTTCTGTAAAAAAAATACGAAAAAAATCTATATAGGAACCAGAAACATTTATATATAAAACCGAAGACTTCATTCGGCTCCAACTGATCATGATTACTAGTTATAGTAGAATAAAGGACGCAGTCATCAGCATATAGTCTTATTTTGACGGAAGTGGTGGTAATTACTTCAACGACATCATCTGCATAGACAACAAACAGCAAAGGACCTAAGACAGACCCCTGTTCTACACCGGATGTAACATTTGCACGAGATGAGTGAAACTTCAGTCATAATAAATATTGTTCGATTCATTGTTAACAGTTTCGAAATGGGTTTTCACAACCCACTGACATGCGTGCAGCCTAAGCCAGAAGATAATAATGAAATTACAATACTTCTTTTTTGCTTAAGCGGTGAGTGAAAGTCGTTTGGAATTGCGTATTAAGTCCAGCACATCATCAACGAAATCAGGACACGTGAAAGCTCTTTCTGCCGTCTCAAGGGAGAATTAGAAATTGTGAAAATTATAAGTTTTTAAAGAATAATTTTATTTATTTATTTATTTATTTATTTATTTATTTATTTATTTATTTATTTATTTATTGACATATAATGCCATCTTGTATAGCAAAATAGTGCAGGAGTTAGTGCATATATATGTCAATCAATTGAAGAATACATTTTAGTGGCAAAAAAGAAAGGAAACAATATAAGAAACAATATCAGGAAGAGCTAGTTGATTAATGAACGTAATTAGGCAATAGGTCGGCAAATTCATCACTCGATAACTCGCGCAAGGGTCCCTCAATGACATTCCAAATCGCAATTGTATGTGCAAAAAAGGAAAACCTAAAACAATCAATCGATGCATTCAAAGAAAGAACGTTAAGACGACGACGTCTTCTGGTGGGCCGAGAAGAGTTAGTGAAAACAATAGGTGCATTGACATAAGGTTTTCCATGAGCAATTTCATGTAGCAGAACAACACGGTCACAAGTACGTCTATGGGCCAGAGGCTTTAATAGCATCTTACTAGCATGTGATTTAGGTGAGAAATGGCGGTCATAACTATTATATATAAACCTTATGGCTTTTTTCTGAATAGAATTTGAGTCTTTGGAATGATGTGGCGACCACACTACTGACGCGGATTCAAGTAGAGGCCTTATTAGTGCTCTGTATGCCGTTAATTTACATTCTTTAGTTGGATCTTGTAAGTTTCTTTTAAGAAAACCCAATTTTCTCAACGCCTTTTTGGTGATACATTTAATGTGAGCATGCCATTTCTGATCAGGGAAGAAAGTAACACCAAGTTATTTGAACGTGTGGACGCTTGCAAGCTTGTGCGCTTCATTAAAGTGTGTAAATTGTAATGGTTGTTTTTTGTTCGAAAAGGCATTGATACGGTTTTCTTAAAATTAAGTGACATTTGCCATGTTCTGCTCCATTCGCAAAAACGGGCGAAGACTTCATTCGGCTCCAACTGATCATGATTACTAGTTATAGTAGAATAAAGGACGCAGTCATCAGCATATAGTCTTATTTTGACTGAAGTGCCGGCAATTACTTCAACGACATCATTTGCATAGATGACAAACAACAAAGGACCCAAGACAGACCCCTGTGGTACACCGGATGTAACATTTGCACGAGATGAGTGAACATAGTTAAATACAACAAATTGGGTTTTTGTACTTCGGTAGTCCTGTATTCAACTTAGTAGTTTATATTCATGAATTATTGCCTTAAGTTTAATGAGAAGCTTTTTATGGCACACTGTGTCAAAAGCTTTACTGTAATCAATGAAAATGGCAACAAGCTGTCCTCTAAGGTTAAGCGTGGATGCAATATCATGGGAGAAGTCTAGAAGTTGTGTTACCGTCAAGAATCTAGAATGGAAGCCATGTTGAGGATGCGACAGAACATTATGTTCAGATAAGTACTCAACGATATATTTATGAATGATGTGTTCCAATATTTTGCAAGATGTTAATATTAAAGAAATAGGTCTGTAGTTAGACACTACCTGCTTATTACCGTCTTTGTGAATGGGAACAACCTTAGCACATTTCCGGAGTATCGGAACAGCAGATGATTCTACAGACTTTGAAAAAATTAGCGATAAATACCGAGAGCTCCATTGAGAATATCGGCGTAAAAACATATCCGGTATATTGTCTGGCCCAGTATTTTTCATAGTATCGATCTTGAGTATAAGATTATGTACACCAGCTGAAGTGATTACCATACTGGGAACAGGTGATGACGAAAGAACAGTGCAAAACCTGGAGGTGCGTCCATTATCACAGGGAAACAATGATTTAAAGTAATTATTAAAGGCTTCAGTGATGCTAAGATTATCTGACCATGGTTGATTGGCAATAATGAATGAAGGAGAGCTCTGACTTGTTTGACTGATGGTTCGCCAGAACTTTGATGGTTTGTTTTTAATGAAGTACGACAAAGTGCTATTAAAACATAAACTTTTCGCATTTGACATAGCAGATTTTAAGTCGTTTCTAAGTGTGGCCAATACTGACGCTTTCATTTGATTGTTTGCATAGGATTGTTTGCGGAGACGCCTGATGCGACGAATTAGGTGTAAATTTCACGTGTGTACCATGGGTGCTTGGGATTGCGCTTTACACAATTGGTTGGAATGTAATCAGTTATACATAGATTGACAAATGACAAGCAAAAACGGTTCATTAAACGTTAGCAGAGGAATGGTTCGCGCAGCTCAAAAACTCATCAAAAGAGCATGCGCGTAACTCAGTTATGGAGTTGTCATCGTCACACTCAAAGTTCAATACTGTCTGATGTGAAGTAACCTTAGGCATAGTTGCTAAATTCAAATAAACAATGACCCCTTTATGTTCCAACAGGCCTTCAACAATATTACAATCGCAACAATTTTGTCTAAGTTGCTCATTTATGAAAACAAGAGTAAAATTTAGCTTTCGCGGATTGCGGAATTCACAATTTGCGTCAGATCGAAAGAAATAGTCATGTTAATCAAGTAATCACAAATGACATTGTGACGGCCACTTGGAGGTAGCGTTGGCCAATCTATGCCAGGGGTGTTGAAATCAGCAGCAACTAACATTTTACAACAGTGAAGTTTGTGTTTGGTTATATAATCGGTATGATCAGAAAAGACACTAAAATCCATGTCAGGGGGTCGATAAACAGTCCCTACAGCCAAAGTGAGATCACAAAGCCTGATTTTTCACCATACATATTCGCACTTAGGAACGTCAGGCACTACTGTAAACTCATTATCTTGGTTCACAAAGAGTACTACACCACCACGGCGCCAGCCACTTCTATCTTTCCTGAGGACGTTCTAACCTGGTGGTAAACTTTCAGAATCTAAGATGTGTTCCCCAAGCCACGTTTCAGTCACGCAAATCACAGAAAGATGACAAAGAAGGATGATAAATTTTTAAAGGTAACTATAGAGGCGCCCGCTGTAAATTCAGTAAATACTAAAAGTGACCGCTCCGCGGGAAAAACGCCACTGCTGAACGAGTATAGAAGCAAGAATGCACGTCATATGCGTCCTTTGCAAAAACGGAGGCTACACTCCTGTTTACAATACCAGAGCTATAATACCGCACACAGGCATGCGATATAAACATAAGCTATAAAATTTTAAGAACGTTGCACCCATGTTTTGCGCCCATGCCTGAAGAGGCGGATGTTACTTGCGCAACAAGTCGCCGTGCATCCAAGTGACAAATTAAATAAATCCACTAATCAACTTTTTAAAGATTTACTCTAGGTGCCCATGTTGCAGGGGCGAAATTGAAGCCGATAAGTCCGCTCAGAAGAGTGCCTAGGTCTACCTACCACCTGCTTTGAGATATGTGGTATAAAATGTGCTAGGAAATATAGTGTCGTTCTAATAACAGTTCACGAAAAGCGTGATTCAAGCAGTTGCGGATGGTCTTAACCGCAACGTCAATGCATTCTCTTGAATATTTAGGAGACGGATATCTCAAAAGGGGGTTCCAGCTGTACAGGTCGAATCACGCTACACCGGCCCGTAATTAAAGGCAAGACTGCTGAAACTAAACTTACAAAAAAAACATCAGCACAATACACTTTTTAATGGCAACATGCTTATTTCATGGGCATAAAACGCCTCTTCCGTGTGTGTGTGTGTGTGTGTGTGTGGGGGGGGGGGGGTTTGTGTGTGTGTGTGTGTGGGTGTGTGTGCACGTTTTGTTTGTGGAATACGAAGACGAATACGAGGTGGAACACGAAACAGTGACATCTGTAATTTGTGATTGCTACTCTTCTTCTCATCACGATTAGCCTTCATATTCGAGGGGACTTTCCCTGCACACGCACGTAACACATAGCGCATTCAGGTTGATTGGTTGATGGAATAATTGATTTAATGTTCGCACACGAAAAGGAGGCTCCGATAGTGCGAGAGAAGCAAGGGGGTTTTGCAACGCGAACCATCACCATCTTGCATCGTTGTAGGCACCTGATCAATACCACCGGCAGAGGCAAAAAGTAGTGACAGGGAAGTGATGGAGGGATGCAGAAATATTTGAAATAACTGAGGAATTGTCGCGTCCACAACCAACGTGCATACTAAATTACACGCACTTTTTAAAACACGTTTAACGAGGTGCAAATGATGTGATCATCACTTGGTATGCTCGGCTGCAAATGACACATTCTGGAGCGGTTTGGAAAATACATAGCTTAGTGCGATTTATGTTCTCCCGTGAGCAGCTGGTGCTACAATTTGCACATCCGGAATCCGTCAGCGGCATACGATTGTGTAGGCAGCCAATTGATGATAAACTTTACCGCGCTAATTTATATCTGAAAGCTTAGAAATTCTTGTGTCTTTATGTCAAAAATGCACTATCATTTTTCTATAACGTCAGCCTTTCTTGGAATAGTGCATCACGGCTGAAGAAAGCAGGTTGAAATACCAACGATTAAGTTTTGTGATACGGGCAGCATGCATGATCCTAACGCGTTCCAACAACAACAACATCAGAAAAATATAGCCAAGGAAAACTGCTCGATCTGATAGGGGCAGCAGGTAAGATCCTAACACATTCCAACAACAACAACAACATCAGAAAAAGATAGTCAAGGACGGCTGCTCGATCCGAGAATTGGATCATCGCCAATAGACCGGTATACGCATGCACTGTAAACGTTGCAAACTCTCTACAAGGCGTGAGGAAACCTCGTCGCTGAGCTGTTTTAGACCTCTTTATTAGTCTCGTCGTGTCCGCTGACGTTTGCGGTCATATTGTTAATGTTAGTACAGACCTCGAACGTCATTAGAGCTTATGAGCTAGAAATCAGCCAGATAGATGCGATCGCCCGAGGGTAATGGAAAGTGCTTTTCGTGTTTTGCATAAACACAGAAGTGACAGGAATGGCAACAACACACACACAGCACGCACGCGCGCGCGCGCCCACAAACACATGTAAATTGCTCAGCTTTGCTTGAACGTAACCACTGGACTCATGTGCCTGCCCGCTAATATACATTGGCACGTTAACATGCTTTGGAAGGTAAATTGCGAACCTAGGGCCTTGAGCTTGAGCTCAAGCAAGGACAACCGGAGAGGGAGAAGAGAGAGAGAGAGTCTAGAGCAGCAATGCAGGCGGGTGACGAAAATGGCCGCACAACAACAACAATGAGTTGAGAGAAAGCCGCGTTGCCGGGCCTATACAACTCCGCGTTGACAGCCGACGTAACGGCAGCAGTTCTGCACCATCCACCGCGGTTCGCGCTGATTAGGTACGCACGAAACATTTGTTGGTACAGTGTGCGTGCTGCTCTTCGTTCACTTGCACGCGCTGACTTTAAAGAATATGGTGTTGCAAAGAAAAGCAGAGGATGGTGCCTCCAGTAACGTTGCGTTGAAGTCTTTATGCGTCGCCCGTGGTAAGGTTTTGCTCCCGCGTTAGGAATGGATTACTCAAAGTCGGAGCGACCCGCCTAGGACCACGACCTTCAGCCGCGGTGTAAATGAACCAGATACCATTTACTATAACTGTGGACAGCATGACGAAGATAAAGAAGTCTAGCAGGTTTGAGGAGGTTGGGAGGAGTGGAGAGGGAGTGCCCGCCTTCAAGGCCACAACGCTACAGTCTATCGCGCGTTAACATCTATATGGGATCGTCGGCTTCGCAGTTGGTCGACACGGCTCGGCGTCCGAAGCGCCAAGCAGTGAATACGACTTTCTTACGAGCCATCGCGTTCGCTCAGGGAAATGTAAGCGGCTGTCGTTGACGAAACTTTGTCCCACGAGGCGAGAAACTTCAACTGTGAAATCAGGACAACGTGAAGCGACCAGGAGACATAGAGTATTGGCGGTAAGTGTATTTTCCTGTAACCATGATAGAAATTGTCAAATGATTTGTTTATTGCTTTTTTAATGGAATACGGTAGACGCGGTTTTCTTTCGTGATGAAATGACTACGGATTTTTAGAAGAGTGATCCGCTGAGCAGTGCGTGCGTCGAGCGTCATTATATTTATTAGCGACCGTAGCACGCGCAATGTCACGTTGGCTCTGTTCATCCGTGTTGTACAAAGCTTTCACACACTCCGAATTATTAAAAAGAAGCATTTCTTGCCAACCTCGCCGCGTTTTGGCATGGATCTTCGGTATCTCCCCAAATTTATTTGTCGAGATACCGGGTATTTCCTTTTAAGCTGCACCAAACCTTCAAAATTACAAAAATATAAATCACGGTAACGTTATGTTTACCATTCGAGGGCTGGGATTGGTGACCTCTAGATACAGAGTAATTTCCGCACTCACGTGCGCAATTAGCGAAGTTACGCTAATTAACTTTCTAATTATTAACAATAGGTGGCTATAGCAAATGATTACTTTGGGGCCCGTCCTCGACAGCACCTATCCCAACGATCAAATATTGAATAGCGGAATTCATGCGGGAACTACGCGAACAATTAGTTCTGCATGGCAGGCTCCTCGAAACCGAAACTGGCTGGAAAAAGAGCGTAGGTGTCGTTGCCGGCCCTCTGCCTTTCGTCACGTCTCCGAGGTCACCATTGGTCCGGCCGCGCGAGTCCCTTGAGTTATCTCCTTGCTGCTTCCGGCGTTGTCCTACCGCTTGGATGCCGGCGGGCAGCCAAATTCACTTCGTCATTCCGCTGGGCGCCAGCCACGTGTCCACTTCCACCGCCGAATTGCCATTTAGGATTCTTGCATGAAAACGACGTTTCGTCAAATTCACTTTGTTCGGCAAAGCTGCCTCAAACGCGCGTTCGAGTTGTGTAAATAAACACGTGTAAACTAAACAGATAGGAACATAACTCACCGCGTGAAGGGGAAAAATGAAAGGAGTACTACGAGCGCAGCAAAGACGACCTGCTCAATGTAATGGGAGTTGAGTGCACTCAACACAGCTTTATTCCTGGAAGCCACTGCTCAGCAAGCTACTTGCTAGCAAACGTATACGTATTTCTTTCACACACGCACGCACACACACACACACACACAAAGGGTTGTTCCCATTACATGCCTTTAAAGGAACTGTTCACAATGATGGGTATTCGTGGCAACACAGATAATCAACTTGTCTTTCATGGAATCCAGGACTCAATTGAGCATTGCAGGTTCAATCGCAGACGTGCAGCAATGATTCTTGCTTTGAGGTCTTCCACAGCGGCGCGTTCAGTGGCGTAAACAACATTGTTCACATATCCCCAGAGGAACAAATCTAGAGGGGAACGGCCTCGAGAGCGTTCCGGCCACGGAGCGGGCCCATTCAGTCCTATCCATTGAAGAGGGCAAGCGCTGTGAAGGCACGACACAGCACTATAGGAGAGAAATGCGGAGAAGCGCCGTCGTATTAGCGCCAAGTGTGTTTCAAGAGGATTTGAGGCAGTTCAGAGATGACTTCTCCTACGACTTCTTTCAGTATCTGCTCGGTGTATAATGTCCCAGTGAGTGTGCCATCAAAAAAAAAAAATAAACATACGGGTCCGATAACTTTGTCATTGTGAATCGCGCACTCCACGTTAACCGACCATCGTGATGGTGGTTGTGCTTACGAAGCCAGTGGTATAAATTTGCCCAACTATGCGCATTGCGAATGTTCACAACCGAATTACAACTAAACTGGGTTTCACCTGACCAAATGGTTTTCTTGAGGAAAACTGGATCTCCGTGAAGGTGAAGTAGCGCCCAATTGCGAAAGTCCAGGCATCTCAAGAAGTCCGCGTCTCTTAGTTCTTGATGCAGGCTCACATGAGATGGGCGCAATCATTGCTCCACGAGGACTCTCCACACTGTTGTGATGTTTGCTCTACAAGACTGGGCAAGTTCTCGAGTGCTCGTTTCGGGCTTTCACAATCTATTACAGTATGGCTTCTTCGAACTCTCTGCTTATCACATATATTCTTTCGGTGCCCGCCTTGTCATTAGCGATCCAGTTGCAGCGAAAACGTTGAACACGCGTATAAACGATGTGTGCGCAGGAACGCACTGACCTGGATGGCGGGCGTAATGGGGGGGGGGGGGGGGGCGGATGGCGGGCTAGACGAGCGTTTCTGTTCATAGTCAAATAAGCGACCACCACTTCATTTATTTCTATAACTGACAGTCTAGTGTCGACCAGTGAAGCCATTCCGAGCTGTGTCGATCGCAGTCGACGCTGCAGACTGATATGACGCCGTGCAAGCATTATCTATCAGCCCAAAGAGAGGGATTGGCGCTACAGCACCAACGAGGTGCCCAACGGAATAACGAAGTAAATTTGACAGCCAGCTGGCATTGAAGGGGTAGGCCAACGCCGCAGACAACAAGGAGATAACGCAAGCTGCTCGCGGGATATGACCGGCGGTGAACTCGGAGACGTCACGAGAGGCGAGGGACGGCGAAATCGACGACACAGACGCTCTCTTTCCAACCGGTTTCGGTTTCAAGGAGCCTGCCAAGGGCAACTAATAGTTCACGCAGCTCCCACCTGAACTCCACGACTGAAAATCTGATTGTTGGGGTAGATAGTGTCGAGGATTGGCCCCAAAGCTACCTATTGTTGATAATTTGAAAGGTAATTAGCGTTACTTCACCAATTGCGCACGTAATTGCGGCAATTTCTCTGTATCTAGTGGCCATCAATCCGCACACTCGAATGGTAAAGATAACGCTAACGTGATTTATATTTTTGTATTAAAAAAAAAATTGGTGCCGTTAAAAGAAACTCCCTCTATATTCGAAGGTTACACGTGATCCGAATGCAAGCACGAGTCGACGGGCTTATATAAACCTTTTATGCTGACCACCAAAGTAGTGCGAGTAAGCGCACGTAATGTCGGCTCGCAGGCATCTCTGAAGAGCACCGACCTCTTAATGGAATAGCGCATTATGTTGAACAACTTCTTTGCTTTGCACCATTTATTATGGTTTAGTTATTCAGTATGTGCCACAGGGTGTGTGGCCGTATCTTGCCTCATGCTCTGCATTGGAGATAAGCCACTGCAGAAAGGTAACCTTCCACAGCGAAACAACAAACGGTACCTTAACATCCTCAGCGCAACAAAAATACGCCTTCAAACACATAATTCCCTTTTTAAATCGAAACTTTGTACGCCTTCTTTCGCGGTGTTTGGTGCGCCTGCTAGGTCGGCTTCCTGCAGAGTAATGAGAAGCGGTCCGGGACACGCACGCGCATGCACGCACACACACGCACACAAACACGCACCGAAATAAGTGAACCCGTTCTTGAAAGGATATGTGAAACTTCACCAAACATTTCTTGTTTTCGGCTACTCCTACGCTTCTGCGGTGACTCGCGTTGCAATTGTACACGTCATTATTTCTTTATAGCACATGCTAAGATAGCGGAAGTCTTACAGCGACATCTGTTAAGCACACTTCCCATAAAAACCGGTTGTATTCCGTCTTCTATTATCACCCTGCGATGGCACACGCGCATGTGCCCCGTGTGCATTGTGCCCACTTAACACACGCACCAAGGAACGTTAGGGCTCGAGGTCATCCACGCTCGCGGATCAGAAGCCACTTGGTTGATATTCAAGTTATCATTATGATGTCTGTTTGGTTTGAAAATCCGTATACAAATACAACAGGGAGAAGAAAGCGGTAAGGACCGAGGTGACAACTGCCACACAAAGGGGTCAAACAGAAAGGGAAGAACATTGGAATGCCCCACCAACAGACAGAACCAATAACAAGATGACAAATCACAAAGAAAATGTGTTTAGATAACGAGGTCACACCGCCGAATCTCAACTTTCAATTTCTATACACACATGGCTGGTCTCATGTCATCTCTTTTCTCTGTACACTGCGGTGAACAGGAAACAAATCACCATTTTCTCCTCGCTTGTCGACGATGTCCTTCAGTAAGAAGATGGTTGCTCAAAGATCCTTATAAGCAAGCTTGGCCTCACCATCAATGTCCACGTCCTGCTTTTCTTTGACCCTTTCGCCTTGGGGTACAGCCACCGGAACGTTTCCAATGCTATGAAAAGCTTTATTCTTGACACCCATCGGGTGGCTTCCTAAAAAGTAAACTGATGATAATTATTTATCGATTTTTTCATTCACTCTGGCATTATAACCATTCCTCTTTCTATACCGAGCAGTAATATGTCTTTCGCTACTAAAACTGTTTTTTTTTCTAAACTTCTACACATTTTGTGGAAACCTCTCACTTCATGACCAATCGCCACTGTGACTATGTGCCACTGCCGCCGAGGAAGAGGAAAAACAACCATTAAGCTTTCCAGAAGCCCAGTAGTGTATGCCGGAATCGTAGACTCGATATTGACACTTACTGGTATGGTATGGTAAAACTTTATTATGGTCCTTCGCAACTCGCTTCGGCACATAGCGGGCCACTCCCACGTGGGTACATAAAGTCCGAGCCTCTCCGCTGCATCGCGCCCCCGATGGACAGCCCTGTGCTTCAACATCTGGGCTGCTTCGGGCAGCCTCCCATTTGGACGACGCAACACCGTTGCCGTCGCGTAACGCGTGGGACCGCATGAGCATATGTTCTAAATTAGCTACGCCTGAGCATAGGTCGCAAATATAGGTCGATTGTATCTCTGGGTAGATTCTGCGTAACAGTGCGGGGTTAGGGTATGCCCCGACTTGGAGTAACCTGAGGGTTAAAGCCTGTGGTCTGTCTAGTTTCCTATGTGGCCGATGATACTGTCTCCATGCAATGTAAGAATGTTTGGTAAGTTCGTTATATGAGGAGGGAGTGTCACAATTGTTCATAACCGCAGCATCGCGCCACCCGGTAGCTAAGCGGTCGACGACTCCTCGCGCAGCTCTATGGCCGACTTGTTGAGGTTTGGCGCTGCGCCCTGGATCTGCGTCATGTGTGCAAGGAACCAGATAATCGTATGTGACTTGATATCCTTGTCCCGCAGAATACGCAGGACCTGCTGCGTAACGGTGTCCTTGGCGAACGCTCGAACCACCGTCCTCGAATCGCTGTAGATCGTGATCCTTCTGTAATGCAGCAGGGTCAGGGCTATCGCCACCTGCTCCGGCACCTCGGCCAACTTCATTCGAAACGTCGTAGTGTTCGTGATTTTCTCATCGTCATCAATGCCCAACGTTACTAACGACGTCCCATTGGGGTACCAAGCAGCATCGACAAAATGGCAATCCCGAGCCCGTTTCTGAGTCTCGACCAGGAGAACCTTGCACCGAGCTCTTCTCCGACCCAAGTTATGCTCAGGATGAACGTTGCGTGGAATCTGAGCGACGACGATGCGTTTCCGCTGTTCCCGAGAGAGACAGCAAAAGCGAGACTCGATTTCCGCCTGAAGAACCCCCTGGTCTCGCAGGATGCTACTGCTTGCTTGGGTGGTAGACAACCTAGCGTATTGCGCCCTCTCCTAGGCTTCCACAATATCTTGCAGCGTGATGTGCATGCCGAAACGCATCAGTCTCTTCGAGCTTGTGTACATGGGGAGCCCGAGGGCCCTCTTGATATTCTTTCTGATCAACCTGTTGAGCGTGTCCCTCTCCGACCTTTGCCAATTGTGCATGGCCCCCACTTAGATAACATGACTCATCACAAAAGCGTGCACCAGTCTCACAAAGATTGTCCTCTCCAAGACCTTGCTGCCGGTTGGCTACTCTCCGTATGAGCCTGATGTAATTATCCGTTTTCTTGGCTAGTTTAGACAACGTCAGGTTATTGGAGCTGTTCGATTCGATCGTCATACCTAGGACTAGGAGGGAGTCCACCCTGGGGATGACACCACCCTCACTTGTCTGTAGAGTGAGGTCGACGTCCTCTACCGGCTTTCAACCCTTCTGGTCTGGTCTTTACCGGCTTCCAACCCTTCGGGTCTGTAAAGAAGTTCTGATTTCCGCGGTAAACCCCAAAGACCGGTCGGCTCGAGATATTCTTCCGTGGTCTCGATGGCTTCCTGCAGCGCCGCCTCCACCCTACTGTCACTGCCTCCGGCACACTAAAGGATGACGTCGTCTGCATATATTGTGAGATTAACACCGTCGACGTCGGAGAGTCTCCTCAACAGACGGATCATGGCAAGGTTAAAGAGGGTTGGGGCTATGACAGACCCCTGCGGCGTCCCTCTGCAACCGAGTCCGAAACGAGGTCCCCTGCTCTGAGAGTGGCTTCTCTGTCCGCAAAGAACGATCTCGTACAGTCGTAGAAGTGCTTGCCCATCCCGAGGCTAGAAATTTGGTTAAAGAAAAAGGAGATCAGAACGTTATCAAAGGCCTTCTGCAGGTATAATCTGACTATGGCTCAAGTGTTACTAGTGTTGCGGTCAATGATTTCATCTTTGAGCTTCATGGCATCCTGCGTTGACAGTCCAGGCCGAAAGCCTATAATATTGTGCTGGTAAGTATTCCGGTCTTACAGGTATTGCATGACCCTGTTTAACATTGCATGTTCGCCCACCTTGCCAACGCACGAAGTTACTGAAATCAGTCGGAGGTTGTAGAGGCTGGGAGACTTGCAAGGATTGGGGATGAGGATTGTGGTAGCCCTCTTCCACATCTCCGGTACTCTTCCATCTTTCCCAATCTGGTCAATGGCGTCCGTCAGGTACTCCACCGACTTGCAGTCCAAGTTCCTCAATACCTTGTTTAAAACTGTATCCGGACCCGGGGACGACACGCCGTTTTTATCGTGCAGGGCCTGCTGAATCTCCTCGACACCAAACTCTGCATACAGCATCGGATTCGCAACGCCTTCATATTCTAGGACAGGGTCCCGGACCGGTGGCTACCGGCAAATATATCTCGATCAACCTTGCCATCACCTCCTCGTCCGAGGATTCTTGCCTGGCCCCGTGCAGTCCCCTTCTCAGCGTGATCCGTTGGTTCGACTTGGTGTTGGTCTGATCCAGCAGGTGGTCGAGGATGTTCCAGGACCCCCGCTCCGCATCTGGCCGTCAATCGAGTTACACACTTCTTCCCTCTGCTGTTTGTACCTTCCAGGGCTCTTCGATGCTTCTGTTGACCTCGGCAATCTTCTTGCGGAGCCTTCCATTCAGCCGCTCACCCTTTACCTGGCCAGAAGGAGTTGCTTGGCCTCGAGTAGGTGGACCAGCCTACTGTCCATCTTCGCCAGCGGGAGGTCCGTGCTAACCTCCTTGGTGGCGCACTCAAGGACGGTGGCCAAGACATAGTGGTCGCAGCCGAAATCTATGTTAGGGTTCCTCCATTTCACCTCCGCCACTCCCCTGACGAAACTGAGGTACTTTGTCGTGTACCTGCTAGACGACGTACCGCACCTGGTATTCAAGGCAGGGTCCGTGACCAACATCAGGTCCAAGTTCATTGCCTCTCGCCATAGGTCCTCCCCTTTGCGGCTGTCGTACGGGTAGCAGCACGTATGATACGAAGCGTTGAAGTCACCCTCCACAAGCTGGGGAGGCACTTCTGGCAAGCTGTGCTGCTTTGGAGACGAGGGATTTGAAGCGTTGCCTCAGATCCTTGGGACTGCTGTACACGTTCAGGACAAAGATACTCTCTGTGCCTGCCGGGCCGGGGATTTCTATAATAACTGGTTCAACCTTGCTCTACGCCAGCCTTAGGTCGTGAACGACGTGCGTTGGCCTTTTGCTTATCAGTAACCCACTTCTCTTCCCTCTTCGTGTTTCACGACAGGCCGGTAGCCGGCAGCACGACGCTGTTAGCGTTTCCTGCAAGAGTACTACATGTGGCTTATTGCGGCTCTTGCCATATTAACCATGAAAAATACAGTTTTCTTGCATTACAGTACGATGAAAGACAACGAGAAGAATGCTTCCACTGAATCGTCTTACGCACTTCAGTATGGCACCACTAGCAGTTTGGAAGAAATGACAAACACGAAGCAAGACGCCATGCTACAACTGCGCGAACTCATTGCAGGTGAGTCCATATCTTAATGTCCCATACCTGATGCCCAGGGGGTGGTTTGGAGCTTGTTTCTTCATACAGACACGTCCTTGGGGCTGCAAAGTGTGTGAACTGGAGCCAAATCAGCTTCTATTGTTCATTTCAGCTCCCGCGCAGCGTCTGTCGGTTGTGTAGAACCAAGAGGCATCCGATTGCATATATCAAATAAGGTGTCCTCCAAGATATGTCCTGCACGACCAGACGTAATGGCGTCTGGTTGCGGCTAAGCAACGCAGCATACGTAAGATGCAGTATGAAATAAACGAAATCTGACAGGCCTACCTCTCGGTTGTAACATTTGAGTGGAAGAACGGAATAGGACTAGTCTTTCTATTGACCTTAGAGCTTTAGGGCAGTTTTAACTATATATGTTTCTGGTATATTTCCCTGAAACAGATGCATACGTACCGATCAATAAAGAATACAACATTTGAAAGTAGCCCATTAAGCACAATAAAAAAAGCACAAGCATTTGCACATCTATCAATCAATACACCACTTCTTGAACAAAGACAATGTTAGTATTAGCGAAACAATAGAACGAACATAAAAGTGTTCAGACTACTAGTTGTGAAAAAAAAGAAGGCAATGCGTTTGCGGTTCGCATTTTGTTAACGTGCTTCTTTGAATTTCAGGTGAAACCCAACTCCGTTGCCCCACAAACGATGCTTTTCTCGTCAAGTTTCTGCGAGCTCGAGATTACAACGTCGAATGCTCGTTCAAGAACATCAAGAACTACTTCAAAGTACGAAGCGACTGGCCCGAATTATTTGACCGGCTGGATCCAGATTCTGTTTTGTACGACATCATTTGCCGTGAGCACAAGCTAGTTACAGGGTCTCGAAAGAAAGATCCCGAAGGAAGGTCCGTTACTTTGTTGAATCTGGGTAAGCACTGTCTACATCTTCGTGCTTTTAGTATGACAGGTAGTGTTCAATTGTTCAACTGACAATTATGTGTCAGCAAAATTGAGCCTCTGGCCTCTGGTACGGTGTGAGGTACACAATCTTTAGATGAGGACACCAGCGAGGTGCGATTGCCTAGATGAAGCAGCAATGACGCGTGCTCGTCCGTCTTGTAACGGCAGCGGTATCTATTGGCGGGACGATGCAACTGGAAGACAGAAAATGCTTTATCTACCGTTGGTATAGGAACGGGCGCTTCGTGAGAAATCAATGACAGACTGGCGCTCTTTCTACTGCGCCACCTCTCAGATGCATTAAGCCGCTATTGTCGGGAGCAAGTGATAGGCGCCCTTTTCTCTTCGTCGGTGACCTACTCTCGCTGCGTCACTCAATCATTTAGGATTTCCCGCGAAGCTCCGGTTGTTATACCAACGTGAGATAAGACCTTTGCTCTCTTGAAGTTGCGTCGTACCGCCGATGGCCGCTGCCGTCAATGGACCGACGTGCGTGCGACGTTGTTACGTTATCTTGTCAATCGCGCGTCGCAAGCAAACCGAGAGCTGTCCCCGACTAAAGAGTGCACACTATGAAAAGTTTACACCCTTTGAGTCGTATCTTGCCACACAACGATAATCGTCATCTGTCTTGTCCGCATTTCCTTTCTTTAATGCTGCGAGCCCGGTACTTCCCAGTAACGAACGACATGCGCGTTATTAGCGCGGCATAGCATTGCCGACAGGAAAGTAGCGGGCGCGACGTTTTCAAGAAAGGAAACGCAAGCAAGGTAGATGATGATTATCGTTGTGTGGCAGACACACCAAAGGGTGTAAAGTTTTTTTAGAGAGCATGTCTCACATAACTTGAGCCAAGAATATAAAAATGAAAGGCGCCGGAAGCAAATTGAACCGAACGCATACTATTCGCAATAGCATATACTAAATCAGAGAATTTTTGTTTTCCCCATAATTCACTAATTGAAGGGACACTAAAGTGAAAAATGATTTCTTCTGCATCAGTAAATTACTGTTCTACAACACCAAAAACACGACTCTTACAACGATAACACGTTTGGTAAGCCAGAAAAAACGCAAGAACGAAATACAGGTGGCGACGCCTACTTGAGTCCCCGCACCTGGAGGCTGTGACGTCTTGGATTTTGATGGCATCTCCTAGGGCCTACTAATTATATATAGCGGTACAGATGGATTACATTGTGTTCTAAAGAAACAAATATTAAACATGTCAAGTTTCGAAAACCTTTATTCATCCAACGCGGCCCAAATGCGAAAACATACCTTGGAATCTCTGACGTCACACTGACGTACCGGCGCTGGGGTTTCGGCGCGAAATTCAAATACTGATGCTTGGACCTTCATTTTCTCATCTAATAATCAAATAATTTTTCTTTAAATGACTGCCTGCAGGGTTCTCAAACGATGCTTCATTAGTCTAAACTGATTTATTGTTTCGCTTTAGTGTCCCTTTAGTTATGTTTAATTACCCAACTTGTTAATTATTGACGGAGGACCCCGCGCATGATACGCAGATTTGTAGAGCACCTTCAGAAACCACCGATCGAGTTGTTTCTTTTACGATACATCTCACGTAGTCGTTTTTTCCGAATTGCAAAGAAAGCCCGCGAAATATGATAAAAGCCATGTGACGGAGCGTTTGTGCAGTTGTGTTGTGTTGCTCTGAAGCGTGCGTTCGGTGAACAAGGTCGGCTGCATCGCGACTGGCGGAAAGGAAGCGGCAGGGCGTTCTTTATCTCATAGACAGCGCTCGCCCAGCAGCATGCATTTTTGCCGTCATGCGACTTTTTTTTACGAATGTAATCTGTTTTTACGACCACCAGTCTAAGAAGGGCTTCTTCATTTCAGTCACGGTGTATATGTCCCCAATTTCAAACGTTCACGAGTGTATTATAGGACCTCTGCCCACAGATGGGCCACATTCATGCCACCATAACGGTGCTACCACTTCTAAAATGACAGCAAGTTGGTGTACATATACAAATGGTGGTAGCAAGGTTGAGCGAAAAGAGAGTGGAAGCGCACAAAAATGACAGCAAGTTGGTGTACATATACAAATGTTGGTAGCATGGTTGTGCGAAAAGAGAAAGGAAGCGCACAAAAGAAAAGGAAGCAAACAATGCTTCGGAGAAAGTGACAAACTTGAACCTAAAACCGTTCTATTTCTTTTTTTCATTTAGGACTAGTAAAGTTCCATTTCAATGCAGGTTTGTGTAAGCATAAAGTTTTTACAGCGGAGCTCTTAAGGGCTACCTTCCCCACTATCGCGCCCGCGTGTAGAAAAAATCTCGCATATAGTACAATGCAGGGCTGTTACTGTTGGAGTCTAGCACCCCGTGTGCAAAATGGATTCGCGACAACGATGCCTCATCGAAACGAAGTGTTACTTTCTAATTCGCCAAGGTTGTCTCGTGTGTATGCCGGTCTGGCGGACGCCCCGCAGTGTTTACAGGCCCGTTTGTGTGTGTGCGACTTTAGATGGACCCTTTCCTCGAACTGTCAAGCACTGCAGGAGAACTTTCGCGAACTGACGTTGCCTAGAAGAAAGGATCAAGCCACGACGAGCACTTACAACGTCAGCTGGGCCAATGGATCAGCCGTCTCTTCTCAACCAGACGCGGGGCGCCTTTGCCTAGCTGTGGCTTGGTATCTACGGAGGCTAGACGCCCTTCCCCGAACCAGCAACGCGCAAAAGAGAAGGATAAGCGTCTACTATTCCGGAACTGCGGCTTGGTATCTACGGAGGTGGACCCGTACCGGCTCACTGAAAGTGGGAGACGTCGACGTGAGAAAGATCCCGCCCACGATTTTAGAGAGCCTATTTAAAGCTGGTCCGAAATGTATTTTTTAGAACACTTCATTCTCTTCTTATCATCTTTCACCAACCTTTCGATAAACCTTGCAAATTTCTCACTGGAAGTCGTCTCGTCCTTGCCTGGTCGCTATAGTCTACCGGATGCCTACAGCACCGCGACAACGCCACGCTACCGAATAGTAGCGTCGGTCGAGCTTCGATAAACAGGCGTCGCAACAACTGAGCAACGGTGGAGTACGCTATGCTGGAGTACGCAACAGGGCCGAACCGCGGCTGAGGCGACGCAGGTGTTGAGCACTCCCCATACATTGGCCGATCCCGAAGATAGTACAATGATGGGCCGACCCCCGGCAGAGGTGCAGTTTGCCATTAAGGGGCCCACATACACAGCTTCGCTGGTCATCATTCTTCCCAGAGTGGAAAAGCACTGAGTTCTTTTTTGGTTTCTGGTTCAGTTTCGGTTCGATACCCTGCAAGTTGCCATATATAGTTCCGGTCTCTCTACCACGTGGCGCTGCTCTCGCGTGTGCTCTTGATCGCTGCACGTTCACCAACTTGCGAAGTGATGGAAAGTTGGGCGAATTGGAACTGTGACATATCTTTAGTGTATAGCGCTAAGGGACAAAGACGAAGACTAGAAGCAAGACCGTCGTACATAACGAGGGTTTCGAATCCGACAACACTGACGCCTTCAGGTAATTTTTGTGGTTTTATTGACCATGCAGTTGCCTTAACTGAAAGCGATCGCGTACTCGTGACTCCTGCGGCAGAAAGGGTGTTCCACATCCGCCGCCAAAGTTTGTGAGTGGTAGCGCTGGCTAACACTCCCAGGGTTAGTTCTAGCGCTAAAACATAAATACCCAAGAAAATAGATGGGGAAAATGGCGCCGCGGTAGCGTAATTGGTAAAGCACCGCGCATAATGCGAAGACGTGGGTTCGTTCCCCACCTGCGGCAAGTTGTTCTTTCCTCCACTTTCATTTCCATTAATTTATCATTTCTTTTATTCTGTTAGTAAGTACAAGTAATTTTCCCTATATTGACCTTCGTGTCATTGTTTGTTAGCTTCTCACTACATATATATATATATATTGTAAAGGAGAGAACAGACAACGCCCGTTCACTGGGCCGGCTGTTCTATCGCTGCCTCGTCGTCTCCTCTTACAGTGCCCGCCTTGAGAGCGCCCGAAGCCAAGCTCACTTCACAATATATAAGCCTCTAGAGGCTTCATACACGATGACACAAACACAGTTTATAACTATGTATATACGCATGCATGTGTATATGTAGGTAGGTATTACAAAATCCTACATACGCGTGAGGAGCATTTAACCGGGGAAATGTTTACACAAATTTCTATTTCTTTTTGTCAATAACACAGTGCATTGTGATACGCAAAGAAAACTAATTTTATTGAAAAGCTGCTAAGAAATGGAATACGGATCGCTCATGGTGAAGTAAAAAAAGAATAACTTCACGTATCGCAAGGAGTTCTGCGGAAGCCCGCAAGGTGCACGGAGGAACGTTCATGAAAGGGAAAAATTTTCATGCACCCGTCTATAGCGCGAAGCTACAAAGAAAACCCAACGGGTTTCTCCGAATGAAAAACTTCGCTATTTAAGAAAAATTCTGACGGAAGGAATCTCCCGGACAAGGAGAAATATTCCTTCAACTTCGAAGCTCTAATTCCATCTGAGAAACCCATTGGATTTTCTGCGTGGCTTCAGGCTACAGTCAGGTGCATGACAATGTTTTCCTCCTATGTATACTCATGTATGACTAGCTGTCGCAAACAAGGAGTTGGTTGATTGCGTACCTCATACGTGAATATGATACCGAAAAGGGCTTCACGAACCAGCGCGTACGCAGTTTATAACTTTCCATGGCGAGATAAAAAATAAAAAAAAATATAAAGAAGTGCGCAGCCGGGCTGCCTGGCTGAAACCACAAAGAAAGCGTTCGCGATTCGCGCTGCCGCGCTTCGTATTGCATACATAAACGTGACTGCGAAAGTAGTGCGTTGGCACTAAAGCGTGAGTATGCAAAGCCAAGCGCGTGTTTGCTTTAACCACTCCAAATAATAGCTCCTCGTAGGTACAATGACTACAACTTTTTGACTCATTCTGATCACGAGCCCATTTGCAAAATATTAACAAACGATCCATAACGCTTAAGTACTATTTTAGTGTGACCGTACTCGTGAGGTGTTTTAGAGCGTATGTGCCGCCGAAGCTAGAAATATTAAACTAAAAGAAAAGAAAAAAGAAAAGAAAAAAAATTGAATAACATATTTTTCTTCTGTTTTTACTAGCGGTCAGTACTGGAAGCTGCATCATGGCTATAGCAAAATGAATGTCGTACAGTACACACTATATCTTTACAAATCATAGGGCGAACTGCGGCTCGAACACAACACTGGAGGGCTTTTAGTCGTCATTTTGGCACAGTCTGCGTGTGATGCTATATTCATACACGTTGGCATCTCGATAATTTTAGATTGCTAATGGTGAAGCAGTAACGCAGTTTTCACAACTGTACTACAATAAAATGTCATTCGCCTCCTTAGGTTTGTCCCAGCCCGACAGATTCACAAAGCGCCGGTTTCATAAAACAATAGTTTGCGTTCGTGATAAAGCAAAATAATTAGGTTCGAAAACACTGGGTAGTACTGAAAGACAATAATATTCAAAGCCCTGTTCTTTTTCCTCTCAGATGGGAAGGAGAATAATGCTTATGCTACACTTTTGAGGACCATGTGTTGTACAAAATCGTGCAGTCTACACACAACGGTTTTGTGCATTGACAAGCGAGCAGCCTAAAGAGGCCCATACTAGAACAGAAAACGAGCTTTAAGTGACAGAGCATTCCTTAATGACTATTATCATAAATTTGGGTCAAAACTCTTGATGAAAAACTGAAAAGAATGACGGGCCACATTTTTCTTTTGTTTTTCTTTGTATGTTTTCAGTAATTTTTTTTTCAACCTCAGCATGATGCAACCGATTTAAAAGTATTTTCTCGTATTTGGGACGTTGGGATTAAGGGTACCTTTCCTCACTTCCAATCTGGACCAGCTTCCGTAGCTCAGTGGCTATGACGCTGCGCTGCAATGCACGATGTACGTGGTCGATCGCGGCCGCTGAAACCGCATTCCCACAGAGGTGGAATGCAATAACACTTGTGTACCGCTGTGCCGGTGCGTGTTGAACAATCGCAGCAGATAGAAAATTACATATCGTTGTTCTGGCAGATGTACAAACTTCGGAATATAATTCGAACTTGCTAGGTTGAATGTTTGTTTCCTTTAGGGCGCAACAATTTAATAGTACAACTCTAACCAAGACCAACAACTTATACGTGGCAGTGAACGTTGACAAACTCTATGACATGCAAGCATTTTGGTTAGGGAACTTCGAGGGGGGGAGGGGGGGGGGCTTTGCTGCCTGCCTATCACATTTTACATCTTTCGTAACCAGCCTTTCCGTTCCGGTTAACATTTCTCAGCATTTCTCGTTTATTTCGTTTCTCTCTCTCTCTCTTTGTCTTCTGGCTTACTATTGGTACGTTCGACTGGCTGCTTTCGAGCACTTTGGAGCGCTGTCACCGTGTGATTTAAATTCGGCTTGTCGAAATCAAGTGCGTGGAGCACAATCCCCTGGTTCATTCAGGGCGCCGTGCTCCAGCTCAGAACGCTAGGAGACGCTCCCACATTCAACCCGAGGGCACTACTGAGATCAGGCAGAAACTGGATCACGTGGCTGCTACGGCTACTTTGGGAGCAGCTAGCACGTTCGGCTCGGGCTGCCTTTAGCTTGATCGTATCTCGAGAAGGCCCTGCGTAGCTGC
Organism: Dermacentor variabilis; assembly: GCF_050947875.1. Classification (NCBI taxonomy): domain Eukaryota; kingdom Metazoa; phylum Arthropoda; class Arachnida; order Ixodida; family Ixodidae; genus Dermacentor; species Dermacentor variabilis. Next base: position 73,602,214 of record NC_134571.1, on the reverse strand, counting down.
AAATCAAGTTGAAGCATGGTAGGCACTAGTCGAATGTACCGTAGGTCTCCTTACACTGTCACTGTGTCCGCTTGCCATTGCAGATGCGTAGTTCGCTGACGCAGCCAAAATATTTTATACTTCTTAAGTCTACCCTTAACATTGGCTTTCTAAGAGAAATAATCCCATCGCCACCACTGCCTACGCGAGGAATACGCAAACCAAGTACAAGGACAGAAAACACGAGTAGGGCATTAAATAAATAAATTTCAATCCACTGAGATATTGCAACAGTGAACCGTGCTCTGCGTCACACTTCAGTGGACGACAAGGCTGTCATCACAGGTGTATAAAGACGCATCAATGAAAAAGTAACACGTTAACGTCTTAGATATGGACTCACTAACGTGTGTGCCTTCTTTCCGGCTTGGATTATCCCTGAAGACACTAAGCAATGAATGCTTGCGGGCTATCTGGAACGCTGTTTGTTAGGCACATTGACAGACCTGAAAACATCCCTAAAATTCAAAGTTTCAGTAGACTTGATTTTTAAATAGGGAGCGGTAACTATACGTGGAGCGTCGATTAGGGAACACGAAGTTATCATGTGAGAGAGTCAGAAAAGGTGTTATGAAGCATGGTGATGACATTCTGCTGACATTCCGTTGACCATCAAATTATCGAGCGTTTTCCTTAGGACACAGATGCAGAATTTCTTATAGCTGTGGTGAACACGCGAATAAGAAGATTTTCTTTCAAATGTGGAAGCTTAGACAATAAGTCATGCGTTTGTCTTGGGGTGAACTAGTTCTAACGATTTTCCTTGGGCCAATTCTGAAATTCAAAATCTATTGGTTTCAAGAAAGAAAGCTGAGGAAATGCTTACCGCACCCAGATTGAAAGAAGGTGATGACATAATCTACATTTGCACGATCTTTTCTTTCTTCTTTTAGGAGCCTGGAACGCCAGCATCTGTTCACTGAACGACTTTTTCCGAGTTGGTTTAGTTTACCTCGAACACTTTCTTCTTGATGAAGAAGTTCAAGCCAACGGTGCCGTGTTTGTGATAGACTTTAAGGACTTTGGCATCTACCATTTGACCCAGTTCACGCCACCAGTCATCAAAAAGTTCTTCAGGCTTATGCAGGTCAGTACAATGCACACCAAAGGTAATCCACTGCAGTGGTGCGCTAGAGTGACACGTCAGGTGGGCAAGCACGGACTCAAGCGGCCACCATATACAAAGCATTTTGACCTGCGGCGCTGGACCACTGGCTGTGGCGTTGTCCTGCTAAGGACGAGGCCCCGGATTAGTTTTCCGGCCATGACGAGCACATTTCTGCGGGAACATAATGCAAAAATTTCTGTGTTGCGGGCTTCGGGTGCACGCATTGATGATAGCACTTAAATTTTACGCAGAGAGAGAGAGAGAGAGAGAGAGAGAGAGAAATAAACTTTATTGCTAGACCAGGTTTCTTGAGCCCAAAAGTGGGTTACGCATGGATCGCAAATATTTAGGATAAGTAGAAATGGCGTTGAATGTTTGGATACATTTCTAGGAATCTTAGCTTAGATTATCAGTAATGTATATTGCTTAAGTTGAAGCCTTGTAGAAATTAATAATGGATTGATTCTGTTTCAGGATTGCTATCCAGTGCGGATAAAAGGAATATATGTGATAAACAATCCCACTTCATTTGATATCCTGTTCGCAATCGCCAAGCTTTTCATGAAAGCCAAGTTGGTCAGCAGGGTGAGTTACTTTCGTTTTGCGTCCTCGCGTGATTACAGTTATGTTCGAATACGTGTAAATATTATAAAATGGTGAATACTGAGACTGAGCAGAATACTTTTAACTGCACAAAATTAAGTGACCGACAATGCCTGAACGCGCAGTGAACTTAGGTGTGTCGTATTTTGAAGGTTATAGGCTGAATAGAGCCGCGAAAATAATAACCTACAAAGCCAGCAAAGTATGTTATCTCGTACGTAAAATACTCTAATAGCATCAAAGTTTGTATCCATGACTTAACAATGGTATGGAACATTTGGTATATGGGTTATGTCTTGAACAAACCATCCAGCGGAGGCTCTAAGGAAAGGACACTGGTCAGTGGAGCAAATGGCAGCATAATTTCGATGCCGGGACCGAGCATGGACAACCGCTGCTTGGGAGGCCTGGCCACAAGCCAGAGCATCTAGGCCTAGAGAGAGCGAGAGAGAGAGAGAGAGAGAGAGAGAGAAACAGTTTACTTATGAATTAGAAGTAAAATACAAACCCGCCGTGAAGCTTCTCGCTGTCGTTATTTCTCAGTGTTTCTGTGATACATTCCGCCAGCTACGCCTAAATTTTGCCCGGATAGACAGTGGCCGGAGTCAGTCAGTCAATCGTGAGTTTGCATGAGGTGAATGAAGCATGAAGTGGGCATTATGGGAAGTGGGGGGCATTCCGCATTGTATAAGTATGCCGTATAAGGGTATTCTCAGCAAGGTTGACTGGCATGTCAATGAAAAGTTTGCCAGAACGCTGTGATAGGATAGAGAAAGAGAGAGATAATTTAATTGAAAGAAGGCAGAGAGGTCGGCCTGAGCTAAGACGCTCTAGCCTGCTACTTGAAGGAAGTAATTTCTGGATTGTACACAATGGTTATGTGCTACGCGAGAGAAAAGGAGATTACTTTTATGCGGGTTTTTTTTATCATTCACCGTTATTAGAAGGACAACGCCAACCCAAGTCTATCGTGTCCCTGCTTACAGACTGTACTTTTCGGCACTAAGTGGGATAAGCTGCGCTGCCTGGTGCCGGATGACGTCATTCCCGAGGAAGGCGGCGGCACGCTGGGAACCTACGACTACGACGCTATGGAGCGGGACTTGAAGAGCAGCACCGAATACTTTAGGGAAATGAGTAGCTACGGATACCTACACAAGCCGAATGTATGTGCAGATTCTGAAGGATCCCAACATGAGGAACATACTGCATTGTGAACAGTATAGCAGTGGCTTTATACGGGGACCAACTCGCGCATTTTTTTTTTCTGCTCTGACGTTCAACAGGCTCTGTTTGTGAATAAGTTTGCAGGGTAAACCTGCTTTTTCGGGTCGTGACTTAGTTGCGTGTGACGTCTTGTGTGAAGGAATAAACTTTCCGCCGAAGCTAGCATATGTCACAGAAAAGAAGGAACCCATCTGAAACAATCGCTGCTTCATTTCTGTGTGAAAAGCGCGTTTCTTTACAAAAAAAGAAAGAAGTGCATTCTTGACATCGTGACACTAGAAACATTGGCTTGCTGATACACCGAGAAGCTGGAACTTAGTGTATGCGAATGTTGCGCCCAGGACAGCTCAGAAGCTGGAAGGCATTTATGCTGAGAAAGATTTGTAAAAAAAATGCCCATATCCCACCCACCACGGGAATCTATTTTATGCGAAACATTTCGCAAATCGCTGGCTATGCGGCATTGTTTTCGCTTCCGCAAAATGTTGCTAGGTGAACCAACGCGCTTTTGTAAGTCGATTAGTTTTGTGTGTGACGCGAGCGTATGTGGGTGTGATATGACAGCATCAAGACAGCGACGGTGACGACGAACGGCAATGACATGATTCCCACTGCGTCCGTTAGATGCGAGTTTATACAACATGCCGATTATTGAGTTCCGCATAGGCATTTAGTGAGCGTAAGCGAGCGATACAGGGAATGTGACCACGATATGCCTCTAATTGTTATACAATCGCACGTACCTACGTCTAGGTCGTGAGGTGTATGTTAAAACGATGATGGCACTTGTGCGCAGGCGAAGAAATGTTAAAATGCGATCGCCCTGAGTCGGTTATGAAGGCGGTCTAAAGCGCACAGTTTCTGCGTTACGAGGATATTAGAGAACTTTAGAATAGGGGCCCCAATAGTTTGGAGCCCTAAAGAACTTTGCGTGTGTTAGCGTTGTGGCACGCAGGAGTGAAGAGTTTTAGAATAGGGCTTTGCATTTGAGGATAGCCGCTTGCGCTGACAGCGCCACTAAGGCGTCCAAAAAAAGCTATTGGAAATAATATATTTGCATATACCATTTTCTGATCAGAATAGTAAGTTTAACTTTTGTGTTTTAACGTTTAATTACAATTTTGAGGTTATTCTATTAGCAGCAAACAATTAGTCGCGCTTAGTTTTGAGTAACCAACTTTACATGCCTTCACCAGCCAAGTTAGGCCGTGTAAGGCCTACGAGTCATGACGGTGTCTAATGAAGCAATTTTCATAACACACGCTAGTTGAGAGAGAGAGAGCGATAACCGTAGACACTTCCACGCGTTACCACAAATCGAGCCCAGTTTGGTGCTAGGTATGAGCCGTCGCTAGATGGGTGCTGCCATGTTTGTTTACGCAAATCCTTTAGGGCAGCTTTTGGAGGTCCCGCTCAGTGAGTGAAATAGCATGCCCGACGCAAAGCCCAAACGCAGTTTGCATCTCGCGTATGCGCAGTGGCTTCGACGCTATTTCTTTGGGGCCCCTAACATGTGGTGCCCTTATTCTAAACTCTATATCGAAGTGCTAGGGAACGTGTGCCGATCCCGAAGCCGGGGATGTTGTCTAACACAAATTCTCAACGTGCGAGCTGTTACGAGGAAATGACGCGAAAAGCTGGCATGCGAGTGACGCATGCGCCAAGCGTCTCCAAGAGCAGTCGACTTTGGCAGAAATGGAATATGCTCGCAACCGTGTATTGCACACGTAGGAATGTTCAAAAGTTTCACCGAATGTTTGCCACACTTATCTGGTGGTTCACGTGGGAGCGAAAATCAAGGACAAATTCGTTTCGTCGAGTAAAGAAAGGTGGTCTTTCGTTGTAACACTTGTTTCTTTAGCAAGTTATCACGATACTTTCATTACGCCCATGTCATCCTTCTCTGTGTTGTTTTCTTGAAACCATTCTAACAGATACCATTCCTGATTTGCGGTATATATATATATATATATATATATAAGACAACTGATAAGACAACTTCATATGCATGCTGAAAATCATTGCACCGCGTTTTGTGGCAACGTACTGCGCGTTTGCGAGCGAACTTTGGAGCTGTTCGAGCCACGGGAGTATTTTATTTTGGGGAATGGAAGGCGGTCCTACCCCCTATTTGTACGTTCATGTGTGTGTTTGTATATGCGTGTTTACATAGGTACATACAAAGTTTCGGTTGGTTGGAAGCCCACCCCCTACGACTGCACGAATGACTCGTTCGAGCGTAGCCTGTATTAAGAAGTGCCCTTTGCTAAGCGCCTGCGAACAATTGGCGCTTGTAGCTAGCGACCACTAGAGAAAAACGCGAAAGCGTTCCCGTCGACCCGCCAAGGGGTGTAAGACAATGGGCTACGGCGCAGCGACTACGCGCCCCGCATCGGACGCGGTGAGCGTCGAGCAACGCAGCGTTCGGCGCGACAACGAAATGTGCGCCTGAGCAAGCGACGCACGCCTGAGCCTTAGAAGCAGCTCGTTTCTAAGGCAACACCGCGTTCACTAGAGGCGCTTTTGTACCGCTTTGAAGCATCGAACTCGTGGCTCAGTGGTAACGTCTCCGTCTCACACTCCGGAGACCCTGGTTCGATTCCCACCCAGCCCATCTTGGAAGTTGCTTTTTATTTATGAAGTGCCTGCCGTGATTTATCGCTCACGGCCAACGCCGCGGACGCCGACACCGACGCCGACGACACCGGCTTTTCTGCGACACGAGCTCCTTAACGCTATCGCGTTAAAAGGCGGAACTCCGCGCGGCATTTGGCTCCTGCGCGCACGAGGAGTGGCTTCGCTGCAGAGCTGGATCACGACGGCGGACCTATGCGCAACGCTGCTCCCTGCGGGAGCATATACAGGTACACTAAGTGGGAGTAGAGCGAGCAGTGTTGCGCGTCTGGTAGAACGCGCCGCTCGCGCCTCTATTCGCTAAATCTGGTCACGTGCGCAAAAATCATTCTTCTGGGGGAAAGCTAATTTCACAGCTGTGCCTGCACTGCCTCCCACAACGCCACCGCCTTCGCGAGCCTCTGCCACGCCAGTGTTGGGTATGTCATGTTGGTGCAATTTGGATGGACATTCTTGTTGTTGCCCTACGGCGCAGCGTCAATATTCCTGTGAGGTGCTTCATAGTTCTATACAATGCTCTTCAGAATTTTGTACCTGCACGTTTTCTCTAACTACATTGCGAGTTTTACTGGTGAAAGTGAAGAACAGGCAGCGCCCTGTCTGTGACTCATAAATCTAGGTATTCGGTAGACATGTTAACAACCGGCTTTTTCTCTAAACCGCTACGTCATGTATTTTCAAAGCACAAAATAAGCTGTCCCTCTTGTCAAACATGTGCCCACAAAAACAAGTGATACTCGAAGCAAAATTAACGTCGCACGCCGAAATCGGTAGTGCGGGTGGAGTGTGTCGGCTGTTCATTATGACTCATTATTAATTCCAGCGTAACGGTATGTTCCATAACGCAGAGATCTATTCGCGTCACGCAAGAAATCCGATCACACATATAGAGTAAGCACAAATCTGACTAGCAAAATACTTTCGATACGAAAAGGCGATAACATTTCAGACATGTATGACTCCTCTCGTGCTATGTAACGGCTGGTTAGCCGGTGAAAAAACTGTACTGGAGAAAGATACAAATGTGCGCGTATGAGTACTTACTTAAAGATTCACCTTGCAAATGTAGTATGGGAGCATAATACAGTCTACTTCAGTCCGTACAAATCCATCGAACTGCGAAGTATAAAATCTGAAACCGTTTCTAGCGTCTATTGAGCCAGACCTACCTCGATCAACGCGAAATTCTACTTAGCTTGCGTTATTTACAAAGCACGAAGCACAGACAATTTGTAGCACTTTATTTATGCGCCGTCGTTGTTTACTCAAGTTGCCTATGTTATCGTTCAAAGCACCGTGTCAAGAACGGGGTGCAACGAGTGATTTTTAGAAGTTACTCTATCTAGAATAGTGACTGAGTGAGAAAATTTTATTTCGAATGTCTGTTCGGGTTTTCTTAAGTTCAAGAAAAATGATTCTGCCGATAGCGACTCGCAACGGGCGACTTGTGGCATCAATTTTACCTAAACTGGTTCTTTCTTCTAGTTTGTTTTTTTTATGTGAAAGTCTTCTTGCCGCCAAAGACGCGGAATGAACGAGCAAGCACAGTCGGCCGCTGAGCTGCACCGTTTCCTGCATCCAAGAGGAGTGGCTTTCCTGCTTAACATAAATGCGTCGGCGGGTAATATGGCGGAACTACGCGCAACTCTGCTCCTGTAGGGAGCATATACAGTAACTCTAAGTGGGAAGCGCGAGAGATGAACGCGGCTGCAAACATATGCCTCATACGTGTGTCGTTTCGGTAGAAACAATATGACGTATCAGTACATTGCTTCGATGCTAATCTCAACGACCTCGACAATCATCGTGAGATGGATAATTTCGCAACAATATTTTTTTTTCTCATGGACCCGCACTTTACCACCGACGAACGATATCAACACCGAGGAGAGCGCCTTTAGAAACAGATGATTTGGAATACAGGTTCATCGATGTCGATTCTATTGTGGCACATACATACGAAGAGGATTCGTTACAAATCAAACAAGAAGCAGCACACACGTTGTGGGAAGAAAGCAAGAAAGAAAAATACCTGCTAATATATCAATACCCGAATTACAGTAAAATCTGAAACATTCGAAAAGCTAGAGCATGTAAGACAGAAGGGAAAAAAAACAGTGCTGGCACCCCTGGCAGCGTAATACTAAACTTGATGCTATAAACTTACAAATTACGTACATTGCAGGCTGCCCCGTTGCTGTGGCTAAACTTTAGAGTTGCAAACAATAAAAGCTTTGAAACAGTAATCTAAAACGCTGCTGGAATGAGGTTTTCGTCTTCAGTGAACATGAGCGAAAAAGCGGCTAAGCTTTATACGGGCTGTTGTATCCAGGAACATGTGACATCTGTAATTAAAGTTCCTCGACACGACGTCGGGTAGCTTCTATTTTCTTATTTTTTTAAAACAACGACAGCTGCTACAGAGATCCAGTTTCCGAGCGGGCCATGCACATGTGTCGCAGGCCCATACTTCTGCAAAATTATACTGTGCTGCGCAGGAAGCTACCAAGCGCGCTGGGACGTTTCTTACCGTGCACGCTTAACACCGTCCTCAACGCGTGCTTTCGCTTCCCTGATTGACAGATGCCAACTGTAGGTCCCAGTGCCGTGTGTCATCATTGTGAAATAGATCCCATATCGGGAGCAGCTTTGCTGTGCACTAAAGGAAGGAAAGAAAGAAAGAAACAAACAAAGAAATGAAGAAAGAAAGGTCACATTAGGCCTGAGTTTAACCTCTCAACTCTTAATTCAAAATGCACGCTCAACTCGGGTTACTTAGGCATGTATATACTTGTAGGCCATTCTAGCTTGACAAATTAAACCAGAAAGCCTCTTTTCTCTTTTTCTTCCGCAATGAAAATATATAGCCGTCTTCAATACAATGATGAAAATGAGGGCACAAAGTAGCACATGCTTATGAAACAGAATTAAACTTCGGTAAGTATCGATATATGTTCCATGGGGGCAGCTACGAGTGTTGAAACAATGCTTGGGTCCTGCGCATCTACGTTGTGAGAAAGGAATTCGGGGATCGCTTCCGGTCGCCTATATTGCACCATACGAAAGTTCAAGTAGGGAAGCAAAAATTTAGGGGTTCCGAAAGGCATATAGTCTTACCCATAAAATGGAGCTACGTAGCTGAATATTCGCAGATATATTGGCTAATTTCTGCATATTCGGCGGTGCAAAAATAAGCTACCTAGGCTGTTAGCTTATTGTTGATTTGGGGGTCTAAAGCGAACATATTAACATCTCCGGAAGAGGTTAGCGTGGAAGAGCATAGAACCATAGTCAAGTTTCTGTTTCTCCAAGGGAAAGGTACGAAGCAGATCCATGGTGAAATGCCACAATTATTGGATGACCGTAGCCCTTCATATTCTAGCGTTAAGCATTGAGTTGTCAATTTTAAAGCTGACCATTCGGAGTTGAAAGTTAGAAATCGAGTGGAAGGCCTGTTTCATGATATGTTCCTGGAGGACTGCTGAAGTTAAGCCAAAAATATTGCTTCATATGTGGAAATGTCACGTGAGGGAGTTGGTCCCATTACGCACCACGATTGGGATATGAGAAACCTTCAGCGAAGTGGATAGCTGAATTATCGGCAACTGAACAAAAGAATAAACGTGTGGAGAAGTACGTGGCTCTGTTGGGAACTTTTGCAAAAACTGGGTCACATTTTCTGAGCAAACTGGCAACTGGTGATGAGACATGGATCTACCTTATGATACCGAGATCAAGGAACAATCTAAGGAATGGAGGTACAGTGGTTTCCCCAGGCCAAAGAACTTGCGAGTGCAAAGGCTGGCGCAGAAGCAGATGGTAACATTTTGGGGGGATAATAAGGCAGTTAATCTGCTGGTAAACTACCTCGAACGTGGTGCAACCATGAATGGACAATAATGTGCTTAATCAACGAAGTTGAGGCAAAACATCAAAGAAAGAAAACGTCCTAGTGAGACTCTCCGAAGGTGTCATCCGGATGCATGACAATGACTCCTGACACGCTGTAGGTGAACCATAGGCAAAATGTACCTCCTTTCAAGTGATGCCTCATAAACCCTGTTCCCTCAACATGGCGCACTCTATCATCGTGTCTCACAACTAAATAAAAGAAGCAATTTAACCGACAACGATTTGATAGTGCTCTGGAGGCAACTAATGCTGCAATTGGTGCTTATAACACTAAACAGAAGAATTTTATCTGCAGACACCTCAGCAGGCAGCCGGATAAATGTTGCAAGTCCATTGACTTCCTGGAGAAACATATAGTAGAATAGTGCGGCAGTTACAGCTTCCTAGTTGACGCTTATTGGGTAAGTCTAGATACTCATCAGCGTCCCCTTAGAACAAGCCATATAACAATTGGGTGTATTCCTGAAATGAAAGGTATACGATTCGATGACTAGAGTGGTTAACACCAGTAAGACTTAAAAGAGGTTCTAGCAAAAAAAAAAAAAAGCTAAGGATGGTGATGGCAAACAAGCTAGTTGTTTATAAGCGGTTTGGGCTAGTTGATTTACTTGGTAAGTGTGCATACCTGAACTAAAGCGCGAAAAACGAGGATACAAAAAGGAAAACCAGCTGTTTGGTTTTCCTTCTTGTGCCCTCGTTTTATACCTTACACTAATGCTCGCAACTGAGGCAAAATATACCTACCGCAAACCGACCCAAGGAAGGCTGAACGATTGACGCGTTTAATCACAGCAAACAGGAATGCATAGAAGCGATCACCGCTCCCCGACAATTTCTCTGGTGCCGCGCGTATCCTTTCTTCTAACCTCTATATGCTGCTCGCCTTACTATCCGACATAGAAGAGGAGGGGTCTGTCTTATAGTGTCGTCGCCCACCGAAAACGTCTTACATCCTATTATTTAATGTCTATTCGGTGTCTCATTGTACCGGAGATGCGCATGGCGTTGACTCACCGATCAAATGCAATCGTCAACTGGGAATTCAAATAAGATGGAGCTTGTGTCACGCACTGCTGATCGATTGATTACGAAACCGGTGGTTGAAAGCGCGAGAACAGAGCAATTTTGATTCTGAATATTCTGTATCCCTGAAAGAAGACTAAGACGAAGATGTGTAGCTGACAAGGCTAACCAGGCACAAGAGGCAACCACAATAACAACAACAAGAGCTGCTATTGTGGAAACTTTTTACGGCTTTGAGGGAAACATCAGCAGCGATCATTGACACCGGTGAGCAGCGCCATAGCACCAAGCTGTCCTTCACTGCCACCGTGGCGGAGGGGCAAGGCAGCAACGGGAATTTGCAAGCGTGGAAAGGCCCGCCATTACCGCCGCCAAGGCCGTATTGGCGATGGAACAAGTGATATTGCAAAGCACTACATCAGCCACAGCGCAGGCGGGGCATGAATGATTGCTATCAGAATGCCGCCTATTTAGTGGAACGCGAATAGTCTTCGCTCTAAGTGTGCGTAATTTAAAAAAATTACCGACGATTACGTTACTTCCTAATGCGAAATTTGAGCGCAGCAAATAAGCTGTTTCACCTTTTCGATAGATTGAGGCAAACAAATCGAGCAACACATGTATGCGCTATCACAGAATTTTTTTTTATTTTTCACACGTATTCCTTTAACAAAGACTCCACTAGGTAAGCTTCTGCTTCGGCGGCACGCACCTCTGGATTCTGACGGCGACGGCGCTGGGCCTCTGCTCTGGCAGCTCGTTTAGCAGCAGCAGCAGCAGCAGCAGACGGAGGACTTCCATCGGTCGTCTCGCTCATGGCTAAGAAAGAACTGGCAGATAATTTCGCAGTGGCGAACGGCAGCGGCAATTTCGGCTCGGGCGGTGCACATATACAGATCCGCCGCCACCGATCTGGCTCTCTGATTGCCACCGCACAGGGCGAACGGCAGCGGCAATTTCGGCTAGGGCGGTGCACATATATAGATCCGCCGCCACCGATCTGGCTCTCTGATTGCCACCGCACAGGGGTTGCATTGGAGGAGGAGCGAAGAAAGGAATTAAGTTCGAGCCGGCGCTTTGACAACCGGAGACTCGCAGGAAGAGGGGGGAGGGGGGCGGCGTGTACACCCAGCGGCAAACGATGGGGGCAGAAGCGCGCGCAGCAAGCGGACAACACGATAAAGGGAGGAGGGAAGAGATAGCAGCGACTGACTGATGCCGCTGACGCCGATAGTGAGTCAACCCCAGCTGCGGAGTTGGTTTCAGGGACAACGCCGCCGATGCCGACACAAACAATATGATACCCTCGCTTCCGCAGCGCTAAGAACCAGGTCTAGCCGTGGGAAGGCGGTCACGTATTCGTCGACGTGCCGGGGCCTACGTGAAATAACCGGCGCGTCGGCAACTGAAGAGCACCCTATCCGCCACACAAGAACAGGGGGGGGGGACCCTTTCCTCCTCTTTCTGCATGGCGGCGACGGTGTTCTATGCAGTCACGTTATCTTGACTCTCTAGCGGCGTCAGCGGAATCCAGCGGTATCAGTCGGTAGCTGCTAGCGCTGGGGGGATGAAAGGGGGGCGGAGCTGGTTACGAGGCCGACGACAACGCCGACGACGACGCGAAACCCAGGAACGGACGCCAAAGAGCTGCGCTCTAAAAAACTGGTCCCTCAGTTCTCCTTTCCAGTGTTATGTATTACACAGGCTGGTGCAGACAACGATTTTAGACTAGCTAACTACGTTGTTTTTACGTCCTCTCGACCTTCAGGACTAAGCAGAGCGATGATCTGTGTTCGAATAGACCTGCCGTCGGCGTTATTAAGTGCCGCAGCGTCAGACATCCTAGAATACATAGCATGTGAAGTTCCGTTTGGCCGAGTAAATATCACTACAGTCAGTGTTTATCTACAACCCTCTACAAATATTTCACTTTCCACATTGACGGGCCTCTTCCAGAATTACACAAGATACGTAATATTTTGCGGGGATTTCAATGCGCAACATGTCATGGGGGGAAGCGCCCCCTGTGACCGTCGTGAATATGACCTAGAAAAGGCAATTCAGAAGAGTGGTCTATGTTTGTTGAATGATGGCTCAGTGACGTTTCTACGGGGCTTTAATTACTGTCGCTGCGTGGACCTTACGTTCTGCTCAAACTATATTGCGTGTGGAGCAACATGGAGAACATACATTGAAACAAGGGGCAGTAATCATTTTCCTATTCTAATACAGCATTCCAGACAACGATTTTCGACTTATCGGCACTCTGCAAAGATAACAAATTGGCAGGCATTTCGATACCACATTAAAGGTCAAGCTGATGCGGTCAGTGATACGGACAGTCTATTATTGCTTATAGAAGAGACATTAAACCTTTGTTCAAAGTTTGTTAAAATTCGTGAAGGTTACGCTGGTGTAGACTCTGAATACGAAAGGCTTAGAGCTGTACGCCGCAGATCTGAAAGAGAATACCGACGAACAGGCCTTATTGAAGATTACCGAGAATGTCAAAAGATAGATGATCGTATGGGTCGGCATCGGGAGCGCCTAGGTATAAAGCGCTGGCAGGAATCCTACACTTAAGTTACTCCCCTTACACCTGAATAAAAATTATGGAATGTTCTGCGTGATTTTAATGGGCCAGTAACGCACCAACAGCCGTTTATAGCTCTAGCTTTAGTCCAGAAAGTACCGGAAACGACCGTTACAGACGAGTTCTGTCAGCTTATAACAAGCCCAAGTGCAGCAGTGAAAACCCCTGCATACAATACCTCTGTCGAAGAAGTCAAAGCAACGAACAATTTTTCTATCCATAGCCATCATCATGACCTGGATCAGCCGTTTTCATTAGAAGAATTAAAGAACGCACTTGTATCGTGCCGCCAGAGAACAGCGACTGGACCTGACGGGTTCACGTGTGCTGCACTGAAAAACCTAGGCTCTGTGGCCACAAAAACTTTGTTAAAATTACTGAACGATGCGTGAATATCGGAATGTCTTCTTCCTTCCTGGAAAATTGCACGACTGGTTCCGATACTAAAACCAGGTAAAATTCCTTTATCGCTAGATTCTTCCCGCCCTGTCCGTCTGACAAGTTGGCTATGTAAGCTTATGGAAAAAATAATAGAAGCGAGGCTGCAGTGGTGGGCAGAATGCACCAACGCACTACCCAAAAATATGGCGGCCTTCCGCAGGTGCGGTGTACGATGGATGCTATCTTAGATCTTGTTACATACGCAGATCATGAGAGGAGCTGTGGAAGAATCACTATTGCAGTGTTTCTAGACATAAAGGGGCATTTGACACAGCCAGCCGCACTCACGTACGCCACGGGTTAATTCAGTTGGGCATAGTTGGCCGAACACTGAGACGGATTGCGGATTTCTTCAGAGACAGGAAAATCTTTATTGAAACTTTTAATGGCAAAAGCACTAAGCATAAAGGGAATCAAGGCATTCCACCGGGTAGTGTACTCAGTCCATTTCTCTTTACCTTTGCTATGGCTGAATTACGCCATATCATTTCTGCTACTTTGAATAATTCACTATATACAAGCGACTTGCGCATATGGGCATCTGACTCCAGTGTTCAAGCGCTTCAGCAAAAGCTACAAGCTGGCCCAGCACTAATTAATCATTTTTTGAAAAACAGAGGTACGATTATTTCACATGAGAACACTGCTGAACTTCCTTTTACAAGTAAATGCCTCAAGAAATTCCAACACGTGCTAGACTCTCAGAGTCTGCAACTTGTGTGACGATGCAAGTTCTGGGCGTTATCATAGACAAACGGCTATCATGGCCTCCCCAAATAAAATAATTAGAGGAGAAAGTCAACTCCCCAATCAACCTTTTCCGTCGATTTGCTGGAGTGAGATGGGGTAGTTCAACCTCTTCCTTATTACGCATTCACGCGGTAATCATTGGACAAACAATAGCGTACTCTGTTTCTGTACTACATGGAATATCCTGTAATCTAGAGGAAACAATTCAAAGATTGCTGGCCAGAAGCCTTCGCATATGTCTTGGCGTGGCTCGTGCATCTGGCAGTGATCTGGTAATGGCTGAGTCGCGCCAACCAACTTTTGATCTACTAAGATTTACGGAAACTTGTCATCACTTTTTTCGTTTGGCTACACAACACGCTAATAATCCACTATGCCAAGACATTCAGGATAGAACCGCTGCAAGCATACATGAAGAAATACGGTGGTTCAGGAACTTACTGCCTGCTTACAAATATTGGCCTACTTGCGCAAGTCATCCCCCATGGCGACTAGATATTCCAGAAATAATCACTGCAATTCCTGGAGTAGGTCGCAAATGTGATATACCCGTAGTTGCGACAAAGCAATTAAATTTATCACATCTTTACGTACGTAGTACATTCTTAGGCAAAGTTACACCCTTTGGCTTGCCTCTTCTGCGACACTACAATGATCGTTATCTGCCTTGATGCGTTTCCTTTCTTTAACGCTGCGAGGCCGGTACTTTCCAGTAACGAACGACACGTGCGTTATCAGCATAGAACAGTTTACACCCTTTGGAGTGCCCCTTCTGATAACGCGCGTGCCGTTCGTTACTGGAAAGTTCCGGGCTCGCAGCGTTAAAGAAAGGAAACGCATCAAGGCAGATAACGATTATTGTTGTGTGGCAGAAGGGGCAAGCCAAAGGGTGTAACTTTGCCTAAGAATGTACGTAGATAGTACGTATATCACATTCACGTGTGTACCGATGGATCATGCTGGAAACAAAGCTCTACATCTGCGTTTTATATACCTGCGTACCAAGAGAAAACAGCTTATAAGCTTTGCCACTTTACAACGTACACAACTGCAGAACTTTACGCAATACTTTCTTCTTTATGTTATATATGTCAACAGTCAGAACCACTTCGTTGGGTAAATCTGACTGACTCCCAAGCCTCATTGTTGTGCTTAAAAGAAATCAGCTTAAGAAAACCAAACAGCACATCGACATACGAAATGCAGAAGACATACGCCATAGCGAAAGATCTACGACACGACATAACATTCCGGTGCATTCCAAGTCACTGTGAAATGATGGGAAATGTAACAGCTGATCACATGGCACGTGCAGCACATCAAGAGAATGAATTATCACTACTTCCTCTAGCGGTGAGTGATGCGCGATGTCTATCGAACAAACTATGCGGTAGATTGCTAAGGAAACTTGGTTCATAAATGATGCGCACAACTCTCAATTATATAATGTATATCCTGGAACTGAATTCAATGTTCCGTTTAAAATTAGTCAATCTGTTTAAACAAGAGTTCATACGCTTCGGCTAGGCTCTGCCTATACTAAAAGCTTCCTGTATAGGACAAGAAAAACTAACAGTGCTACATGCTCATGTGAAGAGGCTGAAGAAGACACAAAACACCTTATTTCACACTGCAAAAATCACGATT
Source organism: Dermacentor variabilis (assembly GCF_050947875.1). Lineage (NCBI taxonomy): Eukaryota > Metazoa > Arthropoda > Arachnida > Ixodida > Ixodidae > Dermacentor > Dermacentor variabilis. Next base: position 73,586,237 of record NC_134571.1, on the reverse strand, counting down.
CTCCCCGCAAGAATCTCTAGAAACACTACATGACTTGGATAGACGGCCATTATACTTAGGGAACGTTTTAGGTCCATGGCCTACAGAAAAACTTAAAACCATCGCTGCGCTTGCCTTAGTACAATTTTTGGAGGATTCAAAAATATCACAAAATACTAAGTCATACAATAGTTATTGCTCGCATTGTTATTATTAACAGGCACCCTTAATTACATGTTCACTGTGTCTTCGTGTTCATGTAGCATTTGTATTTGTTGCATTTAGAGTACAGCATTCAAGTGCCCAACATCTTCTGTGTGAATATCTTGGTTTTGTGAATATTTCTGCTCTGTGAACTCATGTGTAGCGTGTGAATATTTCGGTTTTGTGAGTAGTTATGCTATGTAAACTTTTCTGTTGGCATGAACATTTGTTTATATTGCAGTAATGAGACTTAGTACATGAATGTTCGTTGATGTGTTTATTTGTCGAATTTGGTGATTGTTGACAACATTCCAACGATAAGTATCACGTAAGAGAAGAGGAGTAGGCGGCGCCACACATAAGCATCAACCTCTCCTTAAATACATTTAGTAAAAGAAAAAAAAACAGAACAATTGAGCTTGATTCCCTCAACCTTCTGCAATCACTCCCCCCCCCCCCCCCCCCCCCCCCCCCCTCGCCAGCGCACTCATACACGTTAGCTCGTGAGCGGGAAGTGGATCCTCAAACAAGCAGAAAGGACTGAAATCTTGCGGCTGCTGCCATCGCATAAACTTGTACTTAGCGTCACAGTGGTTCGGAGGAGATGTCATATGTAACCTGGATTTATTCCTCTGTCGTACCAGACAGTCTCCTAGTACAGTGACCTGCCGATGACTAATCGAGGAAGAGCTATCGCTCGTAGAAAGGTTTCACCCGGCTCTATGCACTACATGACCGCGATAACAATAATTTTCTTAAGTAATAGAGATATGTGTACTTAGACGTATCGCTGTCTTGATATAGATGATCGCGGCTGCGACTCCCGGTCATGGCGTCCGCATTTAGATTGGGTGTATATCAAAAACCAGTCGCCTATTTGGGCTTATATGAAGGTTAAATATCCTGAGGTGGTCCAAATTAATCCAAAGCCTCCTGCAACGACGTCCCTCATTATACCATGTGGCGTTCCGGGTCGTTAAACCCTACAATTTATTTTAATTTATTTGTTGTTGTTATGGCGTCTCTACCTTCGAAAATATAGCATAATTTTAGGACCATGCTCCCTACTCGATGTATATTAAAGTCTGCTTGAGTCAATTTTGTCTGACAAATATATCTTTTATTATTATTCTCCATACCCTACCCATCTTCCCGCACCCCAGCGTAGACCATAGAGCCAACCCTTTTACAAGAAAATTTATTAAGGCGAAAGCCTTAAGTGACTCGTTGCAGTGGCTCATGCCCGAAAAAAAGCGGCGTCTAGTCCAGTGGTGCAAGAAATCAGTGATGCAAAAAATATCATCAGGAATGGCTTATACACGCGCAAGCAAGCAAAGATGTAGTACCCGAATATGAATGAGGAAACGAAAGAAAGAAAGAAGGGAGGAAAGAAATAAAGACCAAAAGAAGGAACGTAAGAATGAACGAACGAAAGAACAAATAAATAAAACGAAATAACCTTTAGGTAGTGCATAAGGCGCTCGCAAGTGTCGTTTAGGGAGTCGACCTACAGCGCCATGCGGTTGCTTCACACTGCGGTTCGTTATGTCTCCCAAGAATACTGATCTCTCCGATAGTACAACTGAATGCATTACCACGCGTATAGCTGGCTTTCGCCTTCACGTGCTACAGGGGTGTAACATGCTGCCGAACTTTTTTCATTCATTCATTAGATTGCCTACACCCGTCATGCAGATGCTCCCCTGCAATGTATTACTTATTAGTCGCAGGACATTATTTGGTCACCTGCATCTGACTTATAGCTTTCGCGCGCTCAACGGAAATATGAACCTATGCCTTCCGACATAGATAAATATTTACATAAAAGCGTGGAGTCCTTCCTCACGTAGAAATTAGTGTAGTGGCTTAGCGAACTGATCGTCCGTGAGGTGACGCCTACAACTGTTTGTGTGAACCGTTAGTATAGACTGTAAGCGGTCGAGTGGCATTCGTTCCTGGACAGAGCCATTGCACGAGTGTTCAATATCCGCTCGCTGTAAAGGCTGAATCAGCAGAGCTTGGGTAAAAAACGAGGCCTTCGGGCGTTCTACCCCAAGCTAGGGTAACGCATTGCGTAAGGGCCACCTCAGCCGGTTTTCTCCGAACTTGCAGCCGAAGGAAAATGAAGGGAAAGAGAGCAGGCAAGCACTCTCCGAAGGGATATGGCAACCGCAGTAGCAGCGCAAGCTTCAGCATCCTACCATCCTACCGCATGGGGAGCGAAACGCACTGCCAGGCAACGCGCGCGCGTTATCAGCAATGATGCAAGTGCATGCGCTGCCGAAACCGTGCGCTGATAAGGCTTGTCGCGCGGTTTCTGCGTATCTGCAACGGCATTTTATGCCTGTCTGTACATCGCGGTAGCGTACAGTATACGGAGTTGTGAACAACGAGTGTCTATAAAAATATGCTCCCAACATCTCACTAGAATTTGACTTTTTCTTTGATATGGCAACAATTTCTGAACTCTGTTAAGCGCTGCCTAAGTGGAGAATTTACGAGCTACACAGGTACTTGAATAATGTGGAGGTATAAATCGTCCTCTACAAAATAAATATAAAATAAAAAGCTCGGAAACACTTTTTAAAAGTTCGGTCTGTTTACGGAGAAAAGCCGTACAGCACTGGACCTGTTGAGCCAATCTCAGAGCGCTGTTCTTCAATCGCCCTCGTGCTTAAAAGCACGAGGGCGATTGAGTACTGAAGCTGAATATGACCCCGTCATTCGCTGTTGACGTTCAGAAACCTTGGTTGTACCTCACGCATTCAAACACGTTGTTTTCCTTACAGTCGTTACTTTCCTTCAGTGGAGGACTAGAGAACCTGCATATTGTCACGCTCGATTACAGACAGAATACAATACCAGGGCGTAGAAGGTCGTCGTTACCCTCGTTGAAATGAGGAGCAAGCAAGGAAGCAAGCAAGAAGGCAGAGAAGTAAGAAATAAAGTAGCAGCCGCTCGCTCCGAGCTGACTGCTTTGCCCTTTTCTCTGGCGACAAAGTAATGCTACGCTCAATTACCGATACAGGACGAGGACGAAGAAGCTCGTGGTTAATGTCATTGAAAGTAGGGAGCAAGCAGGTAAACAGCCGCTATACAATAATGTACGCAAATGACTCTACCCTACATCTCGATATGCCTAAAAGACCGAAAATATTTAGTTGGAGAATTCCGAGGATAACGCGTTCCTCAGTTTTCTGGTACAGGCAATGTAATGCATTATAAGTGTGCTCCGTATTCCCCCTGCTCTACGCACCATTTACATGCCTAAGTGAGTAATTACACAGATTACTAATGTACCGTTCTCTTTCCTCAGCTGAGCCCAATTTCGATAATGTTTATTCATTGTGCTTAAGCTACAATCTTGAACATTCTCTCTAGTCACGTTGTCATTACAATATTATTGAATTTTTGTTTGGAATCACCTTTAGAAGTGACCGGTTCGTACATTTTCGTTGCTGCCGATATAGCATTTCTGTATTTTTTTTTTCACTTTCAGCCACCTGCTGCCATTTTGATTCGTACTGGCCATTAAGACTAGCCAAATCGACGTTTAAATTTCGGTGACATCTGGACTAAATCCATGAAATTCTGCGCTTCTTTTGTGAAAAGAAAGTGATTGATAGATAGATAGATAGATTGATTGATTGATTGATTGATTGATTGATTGATTGATTGATTGATTGATTGATTGATTGAAAATTCAGCACCTTCCAGGCTGCTCAAAATGTAGCACGTTCCGACGGAAACACCAACGAAAAGTGTTCTACAGTCCAAATACAGAGCGTTGTTAGGAGAACAAAATTTGTTTAGGCCACGTGCGTAACTTCGACACTTTTCTTTCTCTCTCTCTCTCTCTGCGCTGGGAGACTACACACTGTCCCAGGCACCGCCATTTCCGATATCATTCAGGCCATTTCTTCTTGGGCTACTGCGTGGTATACACGCTGGGACGGGAGCCTGCGAGTTACGCACACGTATAATACGCCCCATATTTAAAAACGGGCCTCGAGCTCTTCCTTCACTTCGCAGAGTGTAGAGCTTTACCGATAACGGATAACATTCAATAATCGTAACAACGGCTTCCGAGGTCTGGAACCGCGCAGTGAGATCGGCGGAGCTCATGGCGAGAGAGACGACTAAAAAAAAAAAACATTTGCCCGGCATACGATACACGATAAGAAGCTGCTCGCACGCCTTTCGGCTAGACTCTGCGAGTGGCTCGTTTCACCATTTCTAGCGGGGTGACTGCAGAGGAGCGTCGTTCAGTCTCGACCACGTCTGCAGGAGAAACTTGTGAAAATAGCGGTAAGGCATGCGGGACGTGTTTCCGGTGTATATACTCGCGGCGAGGTGCCAGCTGGCATTCCGTTGGTTTTCCGGTGTCGAGTGACCACAGTGAAGATCT